>NW_028242074.1:0-91921 GCF_964263255.1 Lissotriton vulgaris | reverse complement strand
TCATTTGTGAGGAACAAAATGTTTTTTGCAAATATGAATCCACATTGGCATTGACCACACTTTTAATCCAAACTGCCATTTCTTCAAAAGCAGAAACATGTTCCCAGTTGTTATATATCAGTTTCTATGAGCTTCATGGATATCATGACGAAGCCTGGTGCTGAAAGATATCTCCTTCTCCAATCGTCTACCACAGTGGCTGAATTAAATGACCAGACCATCTAATTCTTGTTCTTGTCAATGCTCTGATTTATGTTTAGATCTCTAATATCAAAAGAAAAAATAAATAATTGCTCTACTGCTTATATTGTGGTTTACATGTAGGCTGGATTAGGTGTTGAGATACCGGTTGACCAGAAATAACTATTCTGGCTGGCATCTATGGACGTAGAAATTTACAAAGCAACTTTTGATTATAAGATATTCATTCCAAAATTAGAGAGTTGTACAATTAGTACCATTTTGTGTTAAATTTGATGTACGGTTGAACTTCTAAATATTACATATTTCTGTTATATTTATTACATTCTTGACTACACTGTTCATGTTTTATAGAATTGCAGATGCTGCATTTGTTCCATCAGGAAGGACATGTGTTCTTACTGCTGTTCATCTCCCACTCCACACATCTCCCTTACAAATACGACTGGAATTTGGAATTCACAAACAGGCATTAGCTCGCATGGCGGCCTTTGTGATTAGCTGTCATAAGCTTAGGGTCTCAAAAGAAGGTAACCTGGCCCATAACTTATGGAAGCGGGGGCCGAGATAAAAGGGGGGTCCCAAAACGTGTTTTCCCTATGTTAATTTCCATAGGGCGGTCGACCTCACTTTTAGCCCAAACGGCTGAATGGATTTCCACCAAACTTGGCAAAATTGTAGGGACTGGTAGCCACATGTGCCTTTGCTATATTTCAAGATATGTGCTCCAGTGGTTTTTGAGTAATTTAGGTTCAAAAAAATATCTATATCTATAGGCGCGCCCCCGTACGAGCACCGGGGAGCGCACTGGGCGTGCTACGTGACTTGCGCGCGGAAAGCTGGCTCTCGGGTGTCTGTAAACATTCAAAACAGTCCGGAGCGGCCGCCATCTTGTGTCTCGGTAAGATCAAGACCCAAGAGGTGGCAAAAACAATGGGGGAAATGACCATAAGGGGGCAGAGTAGACACCCCCTGACCCCTTAGGTTTTATGTGGGGGCTATAAAAGGGCCCGCGCGAAAAAAAAAATTCAATTTTCGCGGGGGGAGCGCCCGGTACGCGCACCGGGGAGCGGACCGGGGAGCGTAGCATGGGGAAAACCCAGTTGTGGTATTGGGTTCTCCAGGCCTACATACTCCGCAGAATACCCACTACACCATAAGAACTGTTGGCACGGAAACTAGAAAATGCAAAAGACAAGTTTATTAAGACCCCATGGGGTGGTGGTACATTCCTACAGCACCCTTCGGTAATGCAAGAAGTATCACACCGAACATCGGAGCGAGTCCTTCTTTTATACAGTTTTACAGACATTAAAAGTTGGGAGGTACATGGTTACAGAGTTTTCGGTACATATATGGTCATTTTTGGAACACAGCCAACTCATGGGAGGGGTTACAACACCACTGGTCAGTTTGGCAGAGCATTCCTAAGGGGTGACTGGTCGGTCGGAACTGCGCATGTGCGGGCTTGACCGTTACTAAAAATAGCCTGTTGCTGGGCAAACTCAAGTGGTCAGTGGTACGGAAAAAGGACTAAAGGGCACACTGACCACGCGGCGGCTCATTCTCTAAAATGGCCGGCGTTACATACAAGATGGCGTTTAACACTAAGGCCAAGATAAGGAAAATATGTGTAGCAGAAGCTTAACGCTAACCCAGTCATCGTCAAATTACGACAGACGACCCTTTTAGCGTTTAGCTGAAGCTACCTCATAGTGGACATAATCGGGATACTCATCCTCTATATCGATAGACATAATTTGGGCCACTTCTTTATGAATTATTTGTTCATTTTGGGCAAAAGCTCGTCTAGATGGAATACAAGCTGATAAACACATAGAGCATAATGCAGGGCCACATTGTATACATAAGCATAGAAAGAACAATATCCCAATTATGATACATAAGATTGTCAGTAACTTCCAGCCCCATGTACTAAGCATTGACCAGAACCATCCCGAAAAGGTCCATGTACCATTGTCCGGATGTATCTCAGCAGCAATTTTATGCAATTTGGATATGGCATCATATACAGATGGTGAGTTGTCAGGCACGTAAACACAGCAACTACTTCCGATAATTCGACATTGCCCTCCTCGATCAGCTAGAACTACATCTAGAACCATCCGGTTCTGAAGCGTTACAATTCTGGATATTTGAAGTTCTTCAGTTATATTCCCCAATGCAAAAGCAGTATCATTGGCAACAGCTTCAACAACACGAGTTAATCGTCGTATCTTCCGACTGTTCAGAGCAGCTCCCACAAAGGAAAACAAACCCAAGTTAAAATCTACATATTGTTGCAGTGCAGTATCAGTTTGATCGATATCTTCAAGAGCTACTGCTCTTTTGACTCTGTTTAGCACAAAGTCATGATACAAAATATAATCATTATGATACATTGGTGGGGCAATGAATACAGGAGGCAATACAAAAGAAATGTAGCATGTTCCTAACCATCCTAACGGAAGACGAGGATAACCTTAATTGCCACATATGAAGTA
The DNA here is from genome assembly GCF_964263255.1 of Lissotriton vulgaris. Lineage (NCBI taxonomy): Eukaryota > Metazoa > Chordata > Amphibia > Caudata > Salamandridae > Lissotriton > Lissotriton vulgaris. The sequence continues at coordinate 89,216 of NW_028242074.1, read as the reverse complement.
TGTATTTCGGGAGGCTACAAACGAAATGCCATTCGGGCTATCAAAAGTAAGTGTGGTGTTACATTCACTTCTGCCAACCGGGATTATGCCTTTATTACGTATGCAGAGATCGGCTTTTGTATCAATGACATTAATTACATGAGAATTAGACATGTTAATGTTCCGTTGGTTACTGTAAATTCGTGGTGCAGATACATTGTCGGGGCGGTACTCCTCCCATTCCAACCGAGTACCCTCAGCTTGTGGATAGCCATCCCGATCATGGTAGCATATCTTATTTAAGCGGAAAAGCAACCCCCCTTTTGTTGGCCAGCGCAAAGTAAACAGGAGAGTGTACCAGGCATTGCAAGACCCATTGTGAGAAAACGGGAGTGGGATAAGCGGAGTGCCTCCTTTTTTCTGATGTCCAGGCAACATCCCACATACCCAACAGTTAGAAGTGTTCGTCATGTTGTGAGTATGATGCAAGATTTGAATGAAGCTATTGTTCAAGTAAGTCTGTCGGTGCCGTTCTTCATGATACGGTAAGGTGAAATGAAAATGTTCAGATGGAGCCGGGGTAGTCGGCAGCAAATGTTCTCGTACAGGTACCACAAGTTCTACTACCCAGGCTATCACAGCTATCAACACAATTGTCAACACAAACAGTACAGCACCAAGGATTCTTTTGTCTCGTGCTGCAGAGATGCCATAGTTAAAAAAGTTCACAATGTCTCAAATATAAACCTAAAAAAAAAAAGAAAAATACGAGTGCTGAGCTCCGAGGTAGCCGTTGTTTTCTTCTCCGGGGTCAAGACGGGTGTCGCTACTCTTGGCAGAACTGATCCCCCCCCTCTGAGATTCCCGGCTTCCGTTTCACAAACCTGGAGCGGTAACTCAACCAGTCTCGCACCAAAAAAAAATCTTCCTCTTATCGTGGTCGCAGATTGTATCGTTGTCGTCCAGAAACAGTGTGGTCCGGGAAGGCTCCCTCCGATTCGGCCGACGTCACAGCTGGGCTCTTTTCTTCGTCCAAGATGTCTCTGTAGTCAGATAGCACAGTAGGATTCACCAGGTCCGGAGAGACACGGCGGCAGTGAGTTGATTGCACCCACCGCTTCCTGTTGGTCACTCGCACAGCCGTTCGAGTTGCAAGCAGGACCTGCTCGGGGCCACGCCACCTCGGTTCCAAGCTGTTTGCTCTCTCGAAGGATTTAACCATCACGTAATCTCCATGACGAAGATTGTGAGCCTCTCCAATAGAGTTGTCAGGGAGCGCTTCTCGAACCTGTTGGTGAATAGAGAGTAAATCATTTGTCAATCGTGCCAAATAATCGTTCATCATTATACAAGGCACATCATGTTACAATCGAGGCTTAGGAACTCCCCATATATTCATCGGCCTTCCAAATACCACTTCATAAGGTGTGAGGCCAGTTCGAGAGTGGGGCACTGATCTAATAGAGAGTAACGCTAACGGCAAAGCATCCGGCCACTTTAAAGACGTAGATGCCACAATCTTAGCAAACTTTAGTTTCAAAGTGGCATTGTACCGTTCGACAAGACCTGCTGACTGAGGATGGAACACAGCATGGAACTTTTGCTGAATCCCCAACCCCTTCAGCACATACTCCACAATTTTCCCAACAAAATGAGGACCATTATCGCTCCACAAAAATTTGCAAACGCCATATCGAGGGAAGTACTCTTTGAGCAAAACCTTAGCTGTTGTCAAAGCTGTATTATTCTTCGTGGGGAAGGCCTCAACCCATTTACTAAAGGCACACACCACCACTAAGACATACTTAAGGTTATTGCAATGCTCAAGCTGGATGTAATCCATTTGTAGTACCTCGAATGGTGCAGAAGGTGGAACGAACCCTCCTTTCGGAGTATGCGTCCCTTTTGCAGGATTGTGCTGTAAACATATCAGACAGGTCTGCACTACTCTCTTGGCCGTGTTAGCAATCTCAGGATGCTCCCAAACTCGCGTGAGCAATCAAGTAAGAGCTCCAACATGTGCCAACCCGTGTGTCATCTGGACCATCGCTTGCAAGTAAGCTGCAGGCAATTTCCATCGTCCCATATCTTTGCTCCTCCAACAACCCTCATCATCCAGCACCCCCTCTGCTGCCCAGGTTGCAAGTTCTGCTTCAGTCGCTTATTTCTGAATATCTAATATCTCCGCTCTAGCATCATGCCATCGCTCGGCCTGCGACTTCACTACATACATGAGGGAGTCATTTCGTGACATAGCTGTTTGTCTTGCTATATTATCTGCAAAGGCATTACCTTGTCCCACTTTGTCAGTGACCTTCTTATGTGCACTGCATTTGATTATCGCCACTTTCTTTGGACAAAGTAACGCATTTAAGAGATCACGCAATAGCTCTCCGTGCATAATGTGTACTCCATGCAAAGTCAAAAACCCACGCTCTCTCCAGAGTAGGCCAAAGTCATGCGCTACTCCGAAGGCGTACCGGCTGTCTGTGTAGATGTTCACACATAAGCCAGCACTCAGTTCGCAGGCTCTTGTCAAAGCTATCAGCTCCGCTGCTTGGGCCGATTTCTGTGGTATTCATGCTGTTTCTACCACCGTCTTAAGTGTCGTAATCGCATATGCTGCAGAATTTGTGCCATCTGGCAGCCTCAAACACGATCCATCAACCCACAGTTCCCCATCCACATCTGGAAGTGGCGTATCCTGTAAGTCGACACGACCCTTTGTTTGTTCTTCAGTCAGGAAACCACAATCATGGTGTTCTTCCTCTTGGCCCTCAGCAACCGGATATGGCAATAAAGTGGCAGGGTTCAGGGTAGCGCATCTTTTCAGTGTGATATGTGGCGCCAGAAGTGTGCGCTCATATCCTGTTAAACGAGCGCTCGTAAGATACTGTGTTTTCGTTTGATTTAACAGAGCATCTACTGCATGGGGAACTAGCACCAACAGTTTGTGCGACAAAACTATTCCCTCACTCTGCCGTATAGCTACTGCTGTTGCTGCAACCGCTCGAAAACACCCAGGTAACCCTCGCGCTACAGGATCAAGAATGGCTGAGAAATACGCACATGGCCTCTGCTTATCCCTGTGTGTCTGCACCAACACTGATAACGCGCACCCATCTTTCTCGTGCACGTACAACGTGAAAATCTTTGTGTAATCTGGTGTACCTAACACGGGTGTAGAGCAAAGAGCCTGTCTCAATTGTTCAAAAGCATTTTGACATTCATCTGTCCATTCAAGAGGCATTGGTGTGGTTTTGGACAGTAACGCTAGCAAAGGTTTTATGATGTGCGAAAACCCCATTATCCACTGTCTACCAAAAGATGTTAGACCTATAAAGTCACGTACATCTCTCTGAGTGCAGGGGAATGGTGTATCTAAAATTGCCTGAATTCGATCAGATGTTAATGCACGCCCCTCCTTAGACAAAAGATGACCGAGGTAGGTCACCTTTGGTCTACAATATTGCAATTTCTTCCTAGAAACTTTGTGGTTGTTCTGAGCAAGAAAAGAGAGCAAAGCAAGAGTACTCTCCTCACATTGTGCATAGGTGTCCGCCGCCAATAAGAGATCATCAACGTATTTGATAAGAGCTACTCCAGATTGTAATTCAAATGAATCGAGCTGTCTTTTGAAAGCCTGGCTATAAATGCTAGGGCTCTCTGTGTAACCTTGAGGAACACGACAAAATCTATACGATTTATTATTTAACGTGAAGCCAAATAGGTATCTGCTGTCAGGATGGATGGGAATGGAAAAGAACGCATTTTTAAGGTCAATAACAGAAAAAGTCGTTGCAGTGGGGGGGACCAAGGTAAGCAATGTTGTGATATCAGACACCACCGGGTACTGGGGAATGACAATTTTGTTAATTTCTCTCAAATCAATAATAAATCGATAGACTTTGTCGTCAGTATCTTTCTTAAGGATCGGAAGAATAGGGCTGTTACAGACATTATAGGGAACTTCCTCCACCACTCCTGCAATAATCAATTCCTGAACGATGTGCGTCAGGGCAATTTCACCTTCCCTGGATATCTTATACTGCGGTACACGTGGCAAAGATACTCCCTCCTTAACAGTAATTCGAATAGGTGGAATGAGCATCTGTCCCACATCCGTATCTGAGGTCGCCCATAACGTGTGTGGGAGAGAGGCTAATGCTTCAATTTCCTTCATTGTACAAAATCTGCTTGAATCTGGGTAATTGTCATTCAAAATGACCCGCACTCCTTCAGGAGCGCAGCGTATCGTTGCTCGAAAATATTTGAGCAAGTCAATACCCATAATATTGTCTGGAGTATGGGCTGACAACAAAAATGGACAAAAACTAAAAAATGTATCAAAACAAAATGCAAGAGGTTGTGATAATGGGCTTGGAGAGGGTGTGCCATCGAACCCTATACATGTTATCGTTTCGCCAGACAGGGGAGCCCTTGGAACCAAGTTTTTAGACAAAGCACTATGAGTAGCTCCTGTGTCAACTAAAAACTGATCAGTAGAACCCAAAATGCCCGCTGATACATATGGACCTCTTTGATCTACTGGCACTTCAACCGATTCCACACCCCATCCTACGCAATCCTATGCATGCACATAATCCTGACTCTCCACGTTCTCACCCTCCGATATCTGATACTGATTTCGCTGATCAAAAATGTTTTGTTCCTCCTGACCACGACCCCTCGCTTCAAACCTACCACGATCACCTCCGCCACCTCTCACTCCTGAATACCTATTTTGTGACCTTCCACCTCCTCGACCACGCTGACTACGTTGCTCATGAAGCACCGGACAATCTTCAGCCCAATGCCCAAACTCTTTACAATATGCGCATTGGTCCTCAGCAATATCAGTACGACCATACGACGCATTACCCCCTCCTCGCCTGCCTCTGTCATACCCCCTAGATTGCACACCACGAACCTGTGCCAACATCACCTTCATCTTCAACTCCTTCGCTTTCTTATCAACAATTTCTTTAGCCTCTAATTCCTGCCGCTCATAATACTGAGCCATAGTTAACAAAGACGCAGGGGTCGCTGTGGTCCAGGAACTTTCACTTGTTTTCAACCGTTTTGCAATCTCCGGTAGGAGATTAGCCACATACTTGTCGACGAACAAATGCCTACCCGTATCATCTGTCAACAATTGCCCACTGTAATCATGAAACGCTGCCTTGAAACGTGTGAGAAAGTCAGATACCGACTCATCTTGTTTCTGTTTACACGATGCTAGCATAGTCCAATCAATCTTTTTAGGGGGAACAAGTGTCTTTAATTTATTCAAAATAGCTGTTGGAAGATCTAAAATCAACTGACATGGTTTACATGCAGGTTCCCTGTCTAAATCAGCCTGGCTTATATCTTTCCAAGTTGCCCCAAACATTGCTTGATCATCGAACTTACGAATCGCTCTCCACATATCAGGGGGGAGAATTAATCCAAAGAAAAGATCTATATCGACGAGCGTCATAACACAAGAAGAAATAGCCCCCTCTACTCCTTCATAGAAAGCTGCCGGATTTTTACGGGGATCAGGTAAAGCATTTTTCAACGCCATAACATCCGCTCTATTCCAAGGCGTATACACCCAATTATATATAAAATACCCTTTTGCATCTACTGACGGTTTATCATCATCTGTACCTTGCCCTTTAGGGGGAACATACAAAGGTGCAGCTTCACGCATAGGCATAACATGCACTTTAGAACTCTTATCTGCTCCAAAGATAGAACACTCTTTGGATTGCTCCGTTGACCCTGGCAAGGACTTCTCCGCGGCTTTTTGTGCTTCCCGCAATCTGGAGGCCTCATCCCGTAGCTGGACCAATCGTAGGAAAAAGGTATCCGCATCTGAAATAGCAAATAAACCTTTACGCATATGCTCATGATGGACTGATACATCCTTAGGTTCTAAGTCCTCTGAATTCTTACGAAACCGCTCAATAACTTCATCCGCAAAAGTAATTAAAAAACACATCTGTTCTCGTTCCGACCACTTATTCCTTTCAGCATTAAGTTCTGACATAGTAATTCTATTCAAATTCAATTTTCTAGCAAAACCCCGTAATTCCGAAGCTCTCTCAGCAGTTAACCTCGTACTCGTCTTATCCTGACCTTCATCACCCGAATCCTCGGTCGGGGCCGTAGGCTGAACATACGGAGGCGGAGACCGATCTAATAATGAAAAATCATCAACTTCATTAGTAAGGACAGGATAAAGCGGACGTCGAATAGGAAATTGACCGGTCGTTTGCAAATTACGTTCCCGTGCCTCCCTCTCTTTCTTCTCCTGTAACTCCTTCTCCTCCAGCTGTAAAGCTTTATCTCGAGCAGCCTTGCGCTGCTCTTTTTCCGCCAAGGCAATCTCACGCTTCATACGTTCACGCACTGCTTTCTCCCACATTCGTACACAATCAAACATATCCTGTCTAGACCTGCGTTGAAACAAACATTGCTCCACAAACGGAACATTTCGTAAATCAAACGACCCATGTAGTGGCCATTGCAACTCGGGATCAGACTTGGTGTATTTGTTCCATAATTTACTGTACAGTATAGGGGGAAGGCCGAATTTTATGTACATTTCGCGATTAGGGGTCCCCTCAGGGGGAGCCGGCTGAGATTCATTTAGTCTATACATGGTACCATTCCCAAGACAGCACATCCCTCGGAGTATGCTTAAAACAGGCATGTTCAAGAAGTACCACGAAAACTTGATACTATAAAAATGGCACTCACTATACCTCACACAAATGTGCCGCTCAAAGTACGAACAAAATTAGAGAAACATCTCTACATGCCTGCCTATGTGAAGTGCACTACACATATATACTCAAATTCACAAACTCAAATGTTAGCTAACTCAAAACATATTTCATAGTCATAGAACCACAGTAAGCGTCCGCAGACTACCTTACCACTCACAATTCTTACCCAAATCTCAAATGTCCAGGTTCCAACTGCCAAGGTCTTTGATCAAATCAGCCAAACAGGCACTGTACAGCAACGCAGACGAGAAGGATCTCAGTTGGGGACCGGCGCCACCTGGAAGGTCAGATCAGAAGGAAGGGAAGAAAACACCGTGGGTGCCAAGACTCGGGTCACTCAAAGGCAGCGTACGCGTCCATGGCGAGTTTCCAATCCTTCGTCACGACCTCTCCTTCGGGCATCCGAGTCGCCGATGAGTCCCTTCGTGGTCGCCAATTTGTGGTATTGGGTTCTCCAGGCCTACATACTCCGCAGAATACCCACTACACCATACGAACTGTTGGCACGGAAACTAGAAAATGCAAAAGACAAGTTTATTAAGACCCCATGGGGTGGTGGTACATTCCTACAGCACCCTTCGGTAATGCAAGAAGTATCACACCGAACATCGGTGCGAGTCCTTCTTTTATACAGTTTTACAGACATTAAAAGTTGGGAGGTACATGGTTACAGAGTTTTCAGTACATATATGGTCATTTTTGGAACACAGCCAACTCATGGGAGGGGTTACAACACCACTGGTCAGTTTGGCGGAGCATTCCTAAGGGGTGATTGGTCGGTCGGAACTGCGCATGTGCGGGCTTGACCGTTACTAAAAATAGCCTGTTGCTGGGCAAACTCAAGTGGTCAGTGGTACGGAAAAAGGACTAAAGGGCACGCTGACCACGCGGCGGCTCATTCTCTAAAATGGCCGGCGTTACATACAAGATGGCGTTTAACACTAAGGCCAAGATAAGGAAAATACGTGTAGCAGAAGCTTAACGCTAACCCAGTCATCGTCAAATTACGACACAGTTTATTCACTGCGTCATCTGTACGACCCTTTCTTGCGTCAATACGCCCCTTTTGCACACATTACACCTGACGTAGGTATAATGTGGCGCAGGGGTTTACAAAGTGACGCATCTACCTAGATGCGTCACTTTGTAAACATGACTCAATAAGGTGCATTTTTTACAGCACTGGTGCGTCACAAAAAGTGATGTACCGGTGGCGTAAAAGTGATGCATGGCCTTAAAAATGAGGCCTTCAGTCTTCTACTCATGCGTCATATTAAATATATGACGTATTATGTCGCAAGTACTTACAGATACGTCATTTTTTCAGATATATCTGTAAGCGCAAAAGTGATGCATTGCTGGAGTGTGTCACAAAAATGATGCAACTCCAGCAATGCATCCTTTCACATGGGGCCAGGCCCATGTGAAAGGGCCTGCATCAGTCTTACGCCTGCTGTGAAACAGGCGCAAGATTTTGACGCAACAGCGTCAAAAAAGTGACGCAGTGATATCTCATAGATTTCACTGCGGCACCTCTTGCGTCAATATGTCCCTTTTGCATACATTACACCTGACGTAGGTATAATGTGGCACAGGGGTTTACAAAGTGACACATCTACCTAGATGCGTCACTTTGTAAATATGACTCAATAAGGTGCATTTTGTACAGCACTGGTGCGTCACAAAAAGTGACGTATCGGTGGCGTAAAAGTGACGCATGGCCTTATAAATGAGGCCTTCAGTCTTCTACTCATGCGTCATATTAAATATATGACGTATTATGTCGCAAGTACTTACAGATACGTCAGTATTTCAGACGTATCTGTAAGTGCAAAAGTGATGCATTGCTAGAGTGTGTCACAAAAATGATGCAACTCCAGCAATACATCCTTTCACATGGGGCCAGGCCCATGTGAAAGGGCCTGCACCAGTCTTACGCCTGCTGTGAAACGGGCGCAAGATTTTGACGCAACAGCATCATAAAAGTGACGCAGTGATATCTCATAGATTTCACTGCGTCACCTCTTGCGTCAATATGTCCCTTTTGCATACATTACACCTGACGTAGGTATAATGTGGCACAGGGGTTTACAAAGTGACGCATCTACCTAGATGCGTCACTTTGTAAATATGACTCAATAAGGTGCATTTTTTATAGCACTGGTGCGTCACAAAAAGTGACGTACCGGTGGCATAAATGTGACGCATGGCCTCATAAATGAGGCCTTCAGTCTTCTACTCATGCGTCATATTAAATATATGACGCATTATGTCGCAAGTACTTACAGATACATCAGTATTTCAGATGTATCTTTAAGCGCAAAAGTGATTACTCATTTTCCTTTCCTTTATCAATGCACTCCACTTCACTTACACTTACTCTTTTTCATTTTTTTAAGAATACATCTCTTTGATGAGAATTGGAGGTAGCTCTGAAAAGAACTTTTTTTCTTCTTTTTAGAAGAAAAACAAAAACAGGGAATGGAAACTGCTCAACAGGAGCAAAAAAAAAATAATTAGGGCTGGGAACGGCAGCGATGGTTCTCCAATGATCGAACCATGAGCAGAACATTTTGCTCCCATTAGCAAAGTAGCTGATCACAGTATCTGCATTTAAGGACGCCTTTGTTAAATGCAGGCTGAATGTCTGGAACCAGCTCTTGTGATCTCCCCTCACCGATGTTGTTGGTCCTCCGGTGGATGTAGAGGCCCCATCACTGGGAACCTCTAGTGCCAGAGCCCTGACACTTTCCCGGGCTAAATTCTGGGGCTGCCTCCTCTCCACATGGCGAATCATTGTGGAGTTCCCAAAAGAATATTTTTTAGTGGGGTCTTCCCGTGACAGGACTGTGTGACAGATCCTGCACTCCACTTTTGGAGCATTTACCTTCTTTTGGTCTTTTGGTATGGAAAAAAACTTCCATGTGAAGTGTTCTTTTACCCGGGGTGGAGGAACCTCTTCATCAATAAATGTCTCTCTGTCTTCATCACTGCTGGATTCTCTGGCAGCCATGGTAATCCAAGAAAGATCCAAGAGCAAAAAACAGGTCTTTTAGTCACAAAAGTGAAAGAAGAAGTGAAGGAAATGGGTGGGGATTAGATCCTTTGTAAAAAAAACTGTTAGCAACCAATGAAAAGTGTTATTTTAAGGTCACATGACTTGACGCGCTTACGCTGCGCGCAGCGAAGCGCTTCCGGGGGCGCTCACGCGGCACGAACGTAGGCGCTTCCTGGGGCGTATACGTGGCGCGCCTAAGTGACATTTTGATAGTTTCACGGAAATGCAAAATCATTTTCATTTCCTTATTAAAAAAAACTGCTTTTATATGTATGGTACTAAATGTCTTGCGTTATTATTTACTTTTCATTCATATTTTTTTCATGAACGCAAGTAGCGCTCTGGGTGCGCTTTCCGAAGAGCTTACCGGTGCGCGCACCGAGAGCGCCCCAGGAAAAATGATAAAAAATAAACATAGTCTGAGTTGTGACTCTTTTGTCAGTGTAGTCCTTCAATGTAGTCCCTGGCAAAATTATCACTTCAGATCAGCCGACAGCCTTGTACGTCATGCCTTTGATAGGAAAGATTCCATGTGTGGCTTGTATTTCCCGGCGGCGGCGTTTTCCAAAGTTCATTTCGCTACCATCCACATTTTGTTGTTTTCATTTTCGTCATCCAATTTTGCCAAGGACTACATTGAAGGACTACACTGACAAAAGAGTCACAGCAAGGGTGCATTCTGGATACTGTGGTTCAATCAACACAGAGTAAAACATTATTAGAGATTTGCACAATGTCGGAACACAGGTATTATGGAAATACTTTATTTTCATGGAACTGTCCTGATGTAACTACTGGTACTTACTGACATTGTGATGCACAACGAATCATGAAAACCTTGCTGTCCCCTTAAAATTCGAACTGTTGGACACTAGTCCCTCTTCAATGTTTAAAGCTACGTTTACCTTCAAATACTAAACAAACCCATCCCCTGCAATGCTGCATATGATTAAGCCTCGTGGAGGCGAAACGCGTAATGCTTTGCTCTGCTGTCTCCATTAAAAGAAACTGAAACAGTACGCTTGAAGTGGCCGTTCGTGAGTTACTTACTGTAGCTTATGGTGGGTGAATTTTGTAAGGTGTCTGACACACCTTGGTTGAACGGCTCTGACTCGTTTGAGATATATATATATATATATATATATATATATATATATATATATATATATATATATATATATATATATATATATATATATATATATATATATATATATATATATATATATATATATATATATATATATATATATATATATATATCCAAGAAGAAAGACACAGGCTGCTTCTGGATGCTTCAGTTTTCTTTTATTAAAGGCACAAAATCAGGTAGCTGCCTACCGACGCGTTTTGCCACTAAGGCTTGGTCACGGTGAAATTGATTAGTGCTTGGTGCTATTTACATATCAAAGTAATTTGCATTGAAAGAGGACTGCTGCTGGTCACTCCTCACAGAGTTGTGTCAGCCATCTTGGAGTGGTACATAATCATAATATACAAGTATTGTGACGTCATACATTCCAAACGGCATATTTTATACAATAATTATTATCTCGCCCAAGTGGGCTAATTCATAATTATTCTCACACTGTCACTAGCGATATCTCGCCAAAAAATAATAATAATCTTGCCCAAGTGGGCATGTATGAACTGGCATAAAGTAAATCGTGAACAACACTCAATCAGTATACTCAATTCCTCATATCCTTGGATGTTGCACTCGGTCCTACATTCCTATGCAAAAGAAAGAAAAATAGCAAAGGTGTACTTTAAAAACAATTATCAAAAATGTCATCACTATTTACACAATAAAACAAAAATCGAGGCATTCAGACGTGTTATTGTCTACTGTAAGACTACTATCATAGGTGGACTGCTAGTCCTTCACTACAATTCATCCCTATAGGATGTAGTGTCTCGAAATCAATAATGAATTTGGATTCCAAAATTCTCAATTGGTGCAGTCTATCTCCCCCTCTTACAGTTTGCTTAACCACATCCAACACAACATACTTCAGTAAGTTGTCATTTTGATTGTGATATGTCTTAAAATGACGAGCAAAGGGATATTGCTCGTTATTGTTTCTAATTGCTCGTTTATGCTCCAATATCCTGATCTTTGTCCTGTGTTTGGTGCTACCAATGTAAAATTTGCCACGGAGACAAATTAGACAATAAACACAAAATTCAGTATTGCAATCAAAGGGCCCTTTGATAGTGAACATTCTAGAGCTGTTTGGTACTTTGACTTTCGCACAGTTATTACTACCTTTGCAGGCCTTGCACTTCATGCAACATTCAAAACCTCCTGGACTCAAATTTTTAGCTTCTTTTTTGTATGTGACTGTGTTTTTACTCAAGTCATCTTTCAAAGATCTTCCTTTTCTGAGTGAGGGACACAGCAGCTGAGGAAATTTTTAGTAATTTACCTAATGTTACAGTGATCGGATGTATCGCACAAACAAATACAAGTACCAACAACAAGGATGACATTGCCAAAACACTACTCAAGCGATTGGAGAAATGCATGCGTTCCGAGGTCACCAAATGGTGGGAGTCAGTTACTAAATATGAGGAAGCTGGGCGGGTACCTCATGGGCTCAGGATTCTTCTGGTTCCAAGCTACTAGAACCCGAACTAAACCATGTTAGAAGATTGGGGTGAAAGCAACCTGGATGCCTCAATGAATTTAGTTTGCATTCTCATTAAATATGCTGAATCAGACCGCTTGAATTTAATCAAAGAAATAGATGACTTCAATCAGGAGCTGGGCAAGCTAGAGCCCAAAAAGTATATCACGAAAACAAGGAAGGAGATACAGTACCATCTATCAAAGAAGGAAGATAAAATAAAACAGCGCAAAGTATTCAGATTTGCCCTAGACCTAGTGGATTATAAGCAGCGCCTAATCTACACATTTGCTCGGAAATACGCAACTGCCAAAAAATTAAAACGAAATGCTGAATCCAAAAAAGACACAGCCACAGGAAAACATCTACAGAGCCCATGTCACAGTCAGAGGACAACTCAGTAACCAGTGACACAGGCTCTGAAAGCGGCAATATGAGTGCAACTAGTGACACCATAGAAGGAAGACAGCTGGACTTAGGAGAAGAAATAGATTTTTTTGTCACTGACCGTTGCAACACCCTGAGACCGCGGAAACAAACACAGCCTCCCACAAACACCGGAACGCAAAAAGGAGAGACAGACCGAAGAAAAACAAATGCAAAACCAAAAAGAAGATACTGGCACAAATGAAAATGAATATGACAGAAAAAAAAACAATCATTAATCTTACACTATTACCACTGACAGACAGAAAACAACAAAAACTTATGCTGGGACTTTCCTATTGCCCACCTAATGACTTCAATTATGCACAAAGCAGGAGCGATATCTTTAGTTAAATTCGCAAACTGAAACGAATAAAGGTTTTTACCATAAAAAATGGCCTGGAAACCAACCACATTGAATCATCAAAGCAACAAGACAAAATAAGTCAATTATTAGTTTTAGACATTCCTGTACTGCTTTCAGCACAAGCCATCATGGCTGAATCCAGCAATGAAAACGACGGTCAAATACAACAACCTGCGATATCAACACAACAACAGCTCCTACAAGCAGACATTACACAAAGAGGGGCAGGGAGCAGCCCTTTTAAGAGAAAATCCACTTTTGTCCCTTCTTTTTTTTTTTGTTCTTTTTTTGTGTGTATCTTATATAGTGCACGGCTACCCCAACGGGGTGTCCCGGCGCTTGCATTGGGAACCCGTCCTGGCTTTTCCCTGTGAGATAACCCATACTGGGCATCCCCAAGGTGAAGGCCAGGCATCCGGCCGCGGGGAGCCGTAGTGGAGATTAAGCAAGCTATTGCCCAGAGTTGCAGAGTGTGAACCCCTGGTTCGAGTAGGCACCGAAGTGAGAATTATTGAGTTCAGGACACTTGGGCTCAGACCCTGCCTTGAACCTTGATCCCGGGTCTGACCTCAGCTTCTGGGTATGCCTCCTCTAACCATTGAGCCACACTTCTCGCCTAAAGACTCAATTGATATATTCCATGAGAGAGTGACGGAGGAAACTAAAAAACAATATCATCGCACCAACCATAAAAAGCGGGCAAAACAACAAAAAGAGACAGAGTACGTCAAACTAATCAATAAGTTAAGCAGAAATCATGATGTGGTTATAAAGCAGTCAGATAAAGGAGGCAACATTGTGCTATGGTCTCAAGTGGAATATACAAAGGAAGCACATAGACAACTATCATATCAACTATGCTACAATAAAACCACCATGAAAGAATACAACAAGGCCAAGGAGACATTGACCAAAAAAATCCATCAATTCAAGCGAGACAGCATGATATCAGGAGAAGAATATAAATTTCTTTGGGTAGAATATCCAGTGATCCCATCAATCTACTTTGTGACTAAAACTCACAAAAACATCAGTCCAATCCCAGGACGACCCATTATTTCCGCCATTAACAGCATGGGAGAGCATATATCACAATATGTAGACTATTTTTTGAAAGATCTAGTGAAGGACCTCCCAACCTACGTAAAAGATACAGGAGAATTTTTAAATAATATGAAAGAAATACAATGGGAAGCAGACATGAGATTTATAACTCTAGACATAGAGTCATTGTATACATGTATTGAACATAAAATTGAACTTGACGCAATTGAACACTTTCTAGCCACAAGACCTGCAGAATGTTATGAACATAACAAAACCATCATGGAATGTATACAATGGAGTCTGAATAACAATTATTTCATGTTTGGAACCCAAATGTACAAACAACTAAGGGGCATAGCAATGGGGTCCTGCTTCTCCCCCAGCTACGCCTGTCTCATGGTGGGCTGGTGGGAGGAGCAGATCCTGAGGTCAACACACTCGTCAATGTATACCAAGCAGGTGAAGCATTGGCTTCGGTATATAGATGATGTTTTTGTTGTCTGGCAGGGTAGCGAAGAAAGGACACTCGATTTATCAACAATATTATTATGATATGTAAATATGCAGCTACTGTGATATTTACCACAGCTACTACTTTAAACTGAAATGGACAGAACATGTTGTCGTTTTATATTGTGGGATTATAATGTTTGAACTTACTTTAGAATGTATTGCAATTATTCATGCACTTATTATTACTTAGCATTTACCAGCTCTTGACACCCTGTTAATTTTCTCTCATGTGTTTTTCAATGTAATAATACTTTAGCCATTCGTGAGGCCACTACACACATCATTTTTTACACTAAAATTTTGCGAAACAGTAAGCTTCTCTTTTTTATTATCTTTTTCACTTACACGTTTTTGGAAACATTGTTATATTTCATCAATATCTGCTGTCTCTCATTTCGAATCTTTCATACTCCGTTGTAGCATCTTCTTCATTCCAGAAGCTGTGTTATTTTTTGCCCCGGAAATCTTTATTAAACTCCGTTGTAGCACTTGTTTCATTTGTAAAGCCGGGTCACTTTGATCACGTGCGTTATCCTTGAAGCTCTGTTACTCACATCACGTGATCACCGTCATGTTTAATAAACCTTACTGATTGGTTACGTAGACGTCATTCCACTTCTGGGTGGTACCGAACACGGAAGAAGACTGTTCCAGCCTCGTACTCTCTCTGCACTTTTTCGTACATTTTCACCTTGCCCAGCCTTTTCATGAGTTTTCCTTTCATGGACACCATTTATAATATGCACTGCCTTTGTAGCTTTCTCTTTAGTGTACTTTTCTTAGCTTCTCCATTCGGCTCAACCTTTTTCATGCGTCATCCTTTTTACTAAGCATCGCCTTGGTTTACTTCACGAACCATTATTTATTCTCAACCTTCTCAGTCTAATTCACATTTGTGATCTCATGTTTATCAATACATTCATCACCAATATGATTTATGTTTTTTTCATTATTAATATTGCGGAAGTGATTGCTATGGTCCTGTATTATTTCTTTTTACAGACCCCTGATGAAGGGTCACTGTTTCTGAACCGTAATGCATTGGGTAATTCCAATGGAGAAATTAAGCAAAAGATAATGATGTTGATCATTTGAAGAATGTATCATAAAGAAGAATCATTTATGTTTAATCAAAAAAATCTACTAATCATGAAATACAATTATTGACTCACGAAGGATTATTTTGAGAATTATTCAAGTTAAATGGAGCGCACGCCTTAGCGAGAGGATTATTCTTGTCACACGGATCTTAGACTCTATTTATCAACAACATCAACAATAATTCTGCCAACTTAAGATTCACCTCACACATAAGTGAAAACAGTGTTTATTTTCTAGATGTAAGAGTATATGTAAATGAAGGACAGATCACAACTACTCTACACAGAAAAATAACGGCTGACAACTCGATGCTTCATGCATCAAGTGCTCACCCTTAGCACTTGGTACAGAGAATACCCTACTGCAAACTCTTAAGAATAAAAGGAATATGCAGTACCATAGAAGAGCAGGAACGATTCACACAAGAAGCATTGATTAGGTTTAGACAGAGAGGATACAGTACATCAATCCTCAATCAGGCAGTGGCAAAGGTAGCTCTCAGACTTGATAGAGCCAAAATACAGAAGCCTAGAGCAGACGCATGAAGCAAATGTGTCCAGACTCATCCTCACGTGCAACTGGCAAGAACGGCTGATCAGGTCCATTATCAAATGTAATTGGCACATAGCTCTCACTGATGCAGTTTTGGCCCCTGATCTCCTAGACAGACCCACCATCACCTTCAGAAAGGAAATCTCCATGAGATTGCAAATAGTGAAAAGCAACCCTGAAATGGTAATGAAAAACAAAACATGATAACAACCGAGACAAGGGTGAAACCACCCCCAAATACAAGACCCCATTTAGCCCCACTGAGACCAAGATCAAAGGCAGCTGCAATTGTAAGACTGAGTATGCTGTGTATGTTCTGACATGCACCTGTGGCCTTTGATATGTGGGCAGTACTAAGCTACAGGTGCATGTCAGAATCTTACAACATCTGCGAGCAATCGTCAACAATGACACAGCGTGTCCAGTAGCCAGGCACTTCAGGACGACACATGGCAATGACCTGAAGTGTCTAAAATACTATGGGATTGCAGCAATCCCAAACCCTCATAGAGGGTGGAACAGGGAATGAGCCTTACACCAGCTAGAATCCAAAATTATCCTGGAATTAGACATTAGACATTAGACACCTTAGAGGGCTGAACAATACAGAGGACCTACATAACTTCCTATAACACAGTCCACTGTATACAATATATGGAATTTATACATTTAGATATCCCCAGCTTCAACCCACCACTGTTTTTAATCCCCCTGCACAACAATTTTAACTTTAATCATGCACAAACACACCAACACAATTATTGCACTTTAAATTATTGCGTTTTGCACTCTTAAGCACTGTATGGAGAAATTATACATGTTTTTCTATGTTTACAAATTGGGAGCTTTGCACCAACATTTTTAGATGTTATTTACATACAATTAGCTTAGATCATAGATAAGCAATATGTCTACAATTTGCGAGTGTTGCACTGATGTTCATGAATCTATTCATATTTAATATTTTTAATATATAGATATATCAAATGCGTAATAGTTTTTTTATGAATGTTTATGAATTTTAAATATATGAATCCATTAGTATATATTTAATATCATGTAATGTAGGACACAATTTAAGTATAGGTGTGTAACAAAAACTATTTTTCAATCTATAACATGATCAAGTTCAATGTTTATACAGAACCATTTTGCAATACTATTGTTATACCTGCATTCATGCAGATATTTTAATCAACACTTGCACTTTACAAAATTATCAAATAATGTTAGATATGTTAGATCAAGCCTTAGCAAATGTGTAAGCAATCATATAACATGCTTTGGTAAAACAGATCATGAGCAATACTAGTAAAATAGTATGTTTTTTACGTTCACTTGTGATCACATGACACAGGAGAAACAAAAAAGCAACCCAAATATAAAGATATATAAACAGTTGGCAGACTGCGTTTCCGCATGTGAACAAGGATACTTTGTTATCCGAAACGCGTCTTAAGCTGTGAAGAACAAATAAAGACCTGAATTTTAGCCACAATATTTCGGAGCTTGTGACTCCCTCGTCGCCGACTGGGCAGTGGGGAGAGTCGAATACTTGTTTCAAATATATATATACATATATATCTTCTGTGGGCCGCCTAGTGCATGGCACCTACAAGTCCCAGAATGCTTCATTCTTGCTGGTAGGTATTTGCGGGGGTGGATTAACGCCATGATAATTTCAAACCCCCAAGTCTGTGTGTCCCACGATTTCCTCTCCCTCCTCGAGTCCCCAAACCGCAGCAACCCCTGAGCCACAGGGATCCTTTCAGCGGGGGCAAGGCAGGTAATCCACCTCGCCCAGCATGCAGTCAGTGATTGCCTCACCGCTCCATCTCCTCCCGGGCCTGTAGGTGGGCCTTGGTAATTTCAGTAACCTGGATGCAACAAGAGTTCCGCCGAGGCAGAGACCAGCAAATCCAATGCCAACTTGATGCTGCGGGAGCCTCTTAAGCGCGATACTGGTATTTGCGCTGAATTAATGTCCACAACTCCTTCATAGAAAGAGAAGAGGCCACAGCAGGGGAACCATTGGAATCAGCTTTATTCAGGAAACACACAGCATGGCAAATGCATTTTTGGCGTCTTTTTGCCTTCTTCAGCGCTAGGGGTGTTGTCAGGATGCAGGCACTTATTACGGATTTAAATACCACGTTCCAACCTGATTTCTCGTGAGCCTCTCTGCCCCAAGGTGACTTCCATGTGCCCATACCTCCTGTGGGCTGCCTAGTGCATGGCGCCTACAGGTCCCAGAATGCATGATTCTTGCTGGTTCGCAGCCGATATTAACACTGCCGCGGTGTAAACACTGAAGGGAATCTTGCCGCCATTGTCTGCTCGATCGCAGAGGCCACGCCCCCCTTGAGGCCACGCCCACACACATCCAGCATTTAAAGCACTGAATACAAGCGCTTTAAAATCATACTTGACAGACCTCCTGAGGCGGAAGCCGGGAGTGTGAACTGCTGCTCATTTTTTAAAAACTGCGAATTTGTTTATGTTTTAAAACTGCACTTTCCCTCTCCCCCTCCTTCACGACTTCAGGGCATTTACCTGCCTGTGGAGACGCCGCGCAGCTGATATTAACGCTGCCGCGGTGTAAACACTGAAGGGAATCTTGCCGCCATTGCCTGCTCGATTGTGGAGGCCACGCCCCCTTGAGGCCACGCCCATCCCAATCCAGCATTTAAAGCACTGAATACAAGCGCTTTAAAATCATACTTGACAGACCTCCTGAGGCGGAAGCCGGGAGTGTGAACTGCTGCTCATTTTTTAAAAACTGTGAATTTGTTTATGTTTTAAAACTGCACTTTCCCTCTCCCCCTCCTTCACGACTTCAGGGCATTTACCTGCCTGTGGAGACACCGCGCAGCCGATATTAACGCTGCCGCGGTGTAAACACTGAAGGGAATCTTGCCGCCATTCCCTGCTTGATCGCGGAGGCCACGCCCCCCTTGAGGCCACGCCCATCCCAATCCAGCATTTAAAGCACTGAATACAAGCGCTTTAAAATCATACTTGACAGACCTCCTGAGGCGGAAGCCGGGAGTGTGAACTGCTGCTCATTTTTTAAAAACTGTGAATTTGTTTATGTTTTAAAACTGCACTTTCCCTCTCCCCCTCCTTCACAACTTCAGGGCATTTACCTGCCTGTGGAGACGCCGCGCAGCCGATATTAACGCTGCCGCGGTGTAAACACTGAAGGGAATCTTGCCGCCATTGCCTGCTCGATCGTGGAGGCCACGCCCCCTTGAGGCCACGCCCACCCCCTTAACGCTAGTCACAGCCTTATAAATATGTGCTTTCCCAGGAAGCGCAGCGGGCGCGACATTTGCGCGACGAAGGCACGCCTAAGGCAAGCCCGTCTGCGCCCCTCCGCGCCAAGGTAGGGCCATGAGCCCCTTATGCTGCCGATTTCGACCCTTTATATCAGGATCAGCTTCCGTCTGGGCCTCCCTACTCCAGAGAGGAGCTCATTCAAATAGGTAAGCAATTTGCCGACAAAGGAATATTGTCTCTATCACCCTCCGCTCTCCCCCAGGCTAATGTACTTTGTGATGATGTTCTGTATTGTGGGCTATTAAACGTCAGGTCTCTGCCCAAACACTGCACAGAGATCCAACTTCTGATTGACTCTCATGAACTTGACATCCTCTTCATGACAGAAACCTGGACGCGTCCAGACTGTTTGGTCGATCCGGGTTTTGCCTGCCCCTCCGGGTTTAAATTTCTCCACTTCCCTAGGCCTATTGGTAGAGGCGGAGGTGTGGGAGTCATTTTCAGAGCCTCTTGCAGCATTAAGATCCTTACTCTTGAACCTATTCCGGGCGCCGAGTTACTAGGACTCTCAATTCAGACCCACGCCGGAAATATAGTCACAGGGATTTTGTGCTATCGCCCACCAGGGCCGTTCAGCCTTCAGCAGCAACAAGCACTAATCAATACCCTAACCAATATTGCCCTGTCCCACCAGAAGCTGTTTCTACTTGGTGATTTTAATCTATGGCGAAACGGTATCCTTGACTCAGCTCTCAAGAACCTACTCTCTACCTGTGACAGTTTTGGCCTCTCTCAGCTGACCTCCAAGGCCACCCACAAAGCGGGTCATCTGCTTGACCTGATCTTTGCGGCACCTGACTTGGTGGTAATGGGAGAAATTCTTCCAATGGATTGGACTGACCATTCTTTGGTTAAATTCTTTCTTCACAAGACGACTGGCCCCTACAAGGCCCCGGCTCCGACCAAGGAAATTAAATGCAGAGACTGGAGGGCTCTCTCACGCGCATATCCCTCGGGCGAAATGTTCCATTTGCAATAACTTTTCGATGTGAACAAAAGCACAGTCGACAATTACAATTCCATTGTCTCCAGTATCTCTAGGGTGGTCGACACCCACGCCCCCCTAAAAAATCGGACCTGCAGGAGTAAAGACTCTGCCCCTCGGTTCAACGTCGACCTAAAACTGCTAAAACTTGAATGTAAACAAGCAGAGAGAAGGTGGAGACGTGATTATAATAGAACCTGCAAAGACAAGTGGAAAACTAAGGTCCACGCATTCAAAACTCTCATCAAAAAATCTAAAGTCGATCACTACTCCTCCCTGATCCTTACTCTTGAACCTATTCCGGGCGCCGAGTTACTAGGACTCTCAATTCAGACCCACGCCGGAAATATAGTCACAGGGATTTTGTGCTATCGCCCACCAGGGGCGTTCAGCCTTCAGCAGCAACAAGCACTAATCAATACCCTAACCAATATTGCCCTGTCCCACCAGAAGCTGTTTCTACTTGGTGATTTTAATCTATGGCGAAACGGTATCCTTGACTCAGCTCTCAAGAACCTACTCTCTACCTGTGACAGTTTTGGCCTCTCTCAGCTGACCTCCAAGGCCACCCACAAAGCGGGTCATCTGCTTGACCTGATCTTTGCGGCACCTGACTTGGTGGTAATGGGAGAAATTCTTCCAATGGATTGGACTGACCATTCTTTGGTTAAATTCTTTCTTCACAAGACGACTGGCCCCTACAAGGCCCCGGCTCCGACCAAGGAAATTAAATGCAGAGACTGGAGGGCTCTCTCACGCGCATATCCCTCGGGCGAAATGTTCCATTTGCAACAACTTTTCGATGTGAACAAAAGCACAGTCGACAATTACAATTCCATTGTCTCCAGTATCTCTAGGGTGGTCGACACCCACGCCCCCCTAAAAAATCGGACCTGCAGGAGTAAAGACTCTGCCCCTCGGTTCAACATCGACCTAAAACTGCTAAAACTTGAATGTAAACAAGCAGAGAGAAGGTGGAGACGTGATTATAATAAAACCTGCAAAGACAAGTGGAAAACTAAGGTCCACGCATACAAAACTCTCATCAAAAAATCTAAAGCCGATCACTACTCCTCCCTGATCTGTAACACTACCAACAACTCCAGGAGCATTTTTAGCATCCTAAACAGTGTCACTAACCCGGAGTCGTGTAAAAATGTGATCGTCCCGTCCCAAGACCTCTGTGACAATCTGGCCATATTCTTCAAAGAGAAAATTGAACTTATCCTTAAAGACCTGGATACTCCTCTTACTGCTGGAAATTCCCTTCCCTTGAACACTGTTACTCTGGAGTATCGCGCACCTAACTTAGCTGTGTCTCCAGAAGAACTCCTTTGCAGGTTTCCACCGCTAACTCTTGAACTCTTCACTAAGGTAGCTAGAGGGATCGCGTCTGGGTCTCCACTGGACCCAGTACCCCTAAAATCTGGAAAGAATTTGAAGCAGAACTTTTTCCCCCGCTCCATCTAATCTGTCAGCAATCCTTGCTGACTGGCACTGTCCCTGCCCACTGGAAATGAGCGTTAGTCTCCCCTTTGCTGAAGAAACCTTCCCTGGACCCTGACTGCTCAGAAAGTTACAGGCCCATCTCACTCTGCCGTTCCCTGCCAAGATAGTGGAACGGGTGGTCAGTAACACCCTTTCCAACCACCTGGAACATCATCTACTACTGGATGGGGACCAATTCGGTTTCCGGCCTGCTCATGGAACCGAAACTGCCCTTATTATCGCCATGAACGAACTTCAAAGGCGAGCAGACAGAAGTCAGGCATCATTTTTGATACTGCTCGATATGTCTGCCGCCTTTGACATGGTGAATCACAAGATCTTACTGAAACGCCTATGGGAAGCAGGAGTGAGGGATACGGCACTGCATTGGTTCCACTCTTTTTTGCAGGACAGGCAACAAGCAGTATCGTTACCTCCTTTTCAATCTGCTTTCTCCCCGGTAACGCACGGAGTCCCACAGGGCTCTGCCATTAGCCCAATACTTTTTAATATTTACCTTAGGCCACTTATTATTCTGATCAAAAGCTTTGGCATCAAAACCATTAATTACGCCGATGCCAAGCAGATGATCCTTTCCTTGGAAGGAGAGGACTCTATCTCCATAGAGATCCTACACAATTGCCTGCGGGAGACATCAAGGTGGCTGAAGAATAATTCACTCCAGTTCAATGCAGGGAAAACCGAGGTGCTTTTTAACAGTGGCTCGAGGATCCCCCGTCCGTTCCCTAGCAACTTTTGGCCCCCGGAAACAGCCTCTAATGTACAGCCTGCAGACTCTGTCCGCAACTTAGGGGTCATGCTAGACCACAAGCTCAGCATGGAGACCCATGTTCATAAAACCTCTGCCTGCTGTTATGCCAAACTGCTCTCTTTAAGGAAAGTTCTGCCCCTCCTCCCCTCCCAGGCTCGTGCCCAAGTAGTTAGATGCAGTATCCTGAGCAGGCTGGGCTACTGCAATGCCCTCCTGCTCGGGGCCCCGGAG
This sequence comes from Lissotriton vulgaris, assembly GCF_964263255.1. NCBI lineage: Eukaryota > Metazoa > Chordata > Amphibia > Caudata > Salamandridae > Lissotriton > Lissotriton vulgaris. Next base: position 65,952 of record NW_028242074.1, on the reverse strand, counting down.
AATCTATTGGACAGGCTCCAAATAGTTCAATCTGCGGCTGCAAAACTGGCCTTGGGGCTCCCGAGGAGATCCCACGGGCCATCCGCCTTGGCACAACTGCATTGGCTCCCTCTTAGACAGAGAGTGCAATTTAAGGCCCTCTGTATTGTGTTCAGGGCCCTCCACGGTACCGGCCCAGTCCCTTTACAATCCAAGTTTGTGTGGTACACCCCCACTAGACAACTCCGCTCCTCGGATGCCAAACTGGTAGCCATCCCCAGATTCAAGAAGGTCAGATCCGGAGGTAGATCTTTTGAAGTCACCGCCGCTAGACTCTGGAACACCCTCCCCACCGAGATCAGACATACCAATGATCTCCTACCTTTCAGAAAAAAGGTTAAAACTTGGCTCTTCCCGGGCTAGCCCTGGTCCCCTCTGTTCCACCCCCCAATCTTCCTCAGACTCTGTCAGCGCCAGGATGCCTGCAATGGCGACAGTTTGCGCTTTACAAATTCTTAAAATAATAAATAATAAATAAATAATATTGCGGGGTGGATTAGAGCCATGATATTTTCAAACCCCCAAGTCTGTGTGTCCCACGAAACAAAAAAACAACCAAAATGTATGGATATATAAACAGTTGGCAGACTACGTTTCGGCGTGTGAACAAGTATACTTTGTTATCTGAAATGCATCTTAAGCTGTGAAGAACAAATAAAGACCTGAATTTTTGTCACAATATTTCGGAGTCCAAGACTCTCTCGTCGCCGGCTGGGCAGTGGGGAGAATCTATATATACACCATATCCAATGTATTTAAAACAGAAAGCATCTCTTTTATTTCCATTTGCTCATGTGAGCACTTGCACTTTAAAAAAAAGCTGAGTTTATGGCATTGTCATGTGACCAAGGCCGCAGGGATGGCCGAAACGCGTCATGACAAGCTGTTGGGGTGAATAAAATTTGCAAACTACAAGAAGTGGTCCATGCCTTGTTTTTCGCCAGAACGGTGGAGTGCTGCGAGGTATTGCAGATAAATTACCGGCATTTGACTGCTGCCGGTGTTGGACCACCCTCCTCTACAAGAAGGCAGTTTAACGGCACCACCAGTCTCTGTTGATTTTCGCCGGCTGGCGGAACTTTGGCGGGCGCCCCGGGGGTGCCTTTGGAATCCCACTCAAGGGAAGGAGCGAAGCCATCCAATCAGCGCCCAATGTGTGTAGCACCCGGAAGAAGCCAGCGACTAGCCGTTTGTGGGACGGGGTGCGAGTAAGAAGGAGCCCAAGACGCCGTTTTCGAACAAATAGGCGGAGGGACCGAGAACGCTCGCAACGACATTCTGCAACCGTGGTAAGAGCGCTACAGGCGTCCGTGTGTGACTGATTGGAAAGAGGAGGTCGGCATACAAAGTGAACAACGGTCAAGTGGGGTGGGCAGCTAGCCACCAAAGGACCAGATAAATATAGTTGGCTTATGTATGTCAGTTAGTTTAAAGTAGTATATCCCCATACAAACAGCGATATGTCAGGCGATGCACGAAGAGCCCGTGAGCGCTCCGCACAACAAATGTTCTCGGAAGAGTTAGAGAACGAAACTAGTGCCAACAAAGGAACTGGAGGGGAGGCAAGTGCAGCGGAACCAAGCAACGTCAGAACGGCCTTTAAGGAGCTGGAAAAGCTCAAACAAAATGAGCAATCCAAATGGTGGGAGGCACGTTCACTCAAAAGATATCTGGATGTTGGGAGACTTCCTAGAGGGCTGCGCATAATGCTGGGCCCCAACTACGAGTCGCCTAACCCCCTTATGATGGTAGCATGGGGCCAATGCAATCTTGACTCTTCACGCCGACTAATGCAAATTCTGGTTCAATATGCAGAGATAAACGGGGAAGAGTTGCAGAAGAAAATAGATGCACGTGAGGAGTCTATAAAGACACAAACAGGAGGAAAGGAGACCCCAGAAACAACAAAACTAAGGGAGGACATGACAACAAGACTGGCGAAGGAGGAGGAGAAAATCAAGGCCAGAAAAATTCATAAATTCAAGAAGGACAGAGATGATTATGCCAACGGGCAAATATTCACATTTGCATGCCGCTACGATACCTTAAGAGCTGCCACAGCCAAGAACCGTGGAACAAAACATGCTGAGGCTGCCCAACCAACAGATGATGACTCAGTGGTATACAGTTCTGCTGTAGAAAGTGGCTCGGACAATGAGGGGCCGAGAGACAAAAGTAATGTTACACTGACCTTGGGGGAAGAATTGGAAATTTTAAAAGACAGCAGAAAGGACACCCTGAGGTCACGATTCAAGAACAAAACTGTGCAACAAAATCCCAACGCAGTAGGGGCAGGCGCACTGCCGCAAAACAAAGGAGAGCAAAGCAGGCGAGGCCGGGGCCGGGGAGCAACCCGGAAACCGCGGCAATAATTCCCGCTAAAGAGCTACTAACTGTGGATAATACTCAGGTGATGGATGCAACCAATACTATCAAAATCTATAATCAACCTGAGTTCCACAGTACTAAACAAGGCAGAGGAACAGCTCCTCAGTCTGGGTTTGAACTGTTGCCCGGAATCAAACTTTTGTTACACCAGAACAAGGGCAGATGTATACCAGTATATACGGAAATTAAAACTGAAAAAACAATTTCTGCACAAATCATCCAATGCAATTACTGAGCCACCAAAAACGAGATTGGGCAATGAAGAACTAACAGTGCGGGATATCGGCCTTTTTCATGACTTGTGTCAGTTAGGAAGTGAGGACAGTTTGGGGACACAAGAAAGAGTTGCATTAAGTGGGCAATTGAAACCCCCTACCCCATTCAAACCCAAGTCGAAATATATCCCCCTATCAGCTCGTGATGGATTAGATGCCTTCAGTGAATCAGTGGTGATGCAAATCAAAAGACTGGCCCAAGTGAACAATAAAGGGGACAAGAAATATACAAGCCAAGAAAGAAAAGTGATCAATTGGTAAACAAACTGCACGAGGCAGAATTGTTGAGCCGCAATTCTGACAAGGGCGGAAACATTGTTTTATGGCCAATCGAAGATTGCCTTAAGGAAGCGTACAGTCAGTTGGATGACATCCAGTGCTACAGAAGGAGTAACCCACAAAGATACAGGTTGATGCAGGAAAATGTATGTAAAAATCTGGTGCCTGGAAGGGGTTAGGTATGTTGAGTGGGGACGAGTTCAAATACATCAAAAATGATCACCCACTAACACCATATATATACTTCATACCAAAGGTGCACAAAAACCTTACCACACCGCCCGGACGACCGATAATATCGGCATGTGGTGGGCCCCTAGAAAATCTATCAAGATACATAGACTATTTTTTACAGGCTCATATGAAATCCTTGAACTCATATGTACAAGACACTAGTGATTTCCTGCGGAAAATTGAAGAGATTGAATGGAAGTACGATTTCCTCCTAGTAACACTGGATGTCAGTTCCTTATATACCTGCATTAAACACATGGATGGCCTACGGGCATGTGAATACTAATTAAGTAGCAGGCCAATGGAACTAACCCACCATACAAAAATGCTTCTTGAAATGTTATCTTTTTGTCTAGAAAACAACTATTTTATGTTCAATGGCCAATTGTTCCAACAGATTCAGGGTGTAGCCATGGGGGCCACCTTCTCCCCAAGCTATGCTTGCCTCTTTATGGGGTGGTGGGAGGAGCTGGTCCTCAGGCGTAAATACATGCATTACTGCACCTCCAATATAATATCATGGCTTAGGTTTATTGATGACCTTTTTATTGTCTGGCATGGAACTGAAGAAAGTGTTTTAAAATGTATACAGGAAATTAATGTGAATGATCTCAATTTAAATTTTACCTCTAGTATTAGCAAGGAATCAGTGACATTTTTAGATGTGCAGGTTTTTTTAGCTAACAATGTTCTTAGTACTACCCTTTTTAGGAAACCAACGGCGGGTAATACTCTTTTACATGCAACAAGTGCCCACCCACAACACCTGATAAAATCAATCCCATACGGTGAGATGCTTCGCATCCGCCGTATATGTAGCAATGAAGAGGATATGCAGGTTAAGCAACAAGAACGTTTCTGTAGATTTGTGGAAAGAGGATATGGGGCCAGAACAGTAGAAACCGCCATCAGAAAGTCACGATTGAGAGCTAGAATTGATCCTCTAAAATATAGCCAAAAAGTGAGTCAAGTACAGAGTGCAGAGAGTAATCCAGTTTGTCTAGTATTGATGTACTCCAAACAAGAAAAAGAGTTAAGGAGTATAATAAGACATAACTGGCATTTTGTGCAGGATGATCCAGTCATTGGAGGACTGATGCCCACCAATCCCTAAATAACCTACCGTAAAGGTATGAGTTTGGGATCTATCCTAACCAAGAAAAGCAAGGAATGTTTTGGCAAGGAACCCTGGCGTCCCATCAGTAAAGGGTTCTACAAATGCTTTTCGTGTAAGGCATGCCAGTATGGTGTGAACACCAAAAAATACACCCTCGGTCATCCCAAAAACTACGAGGGAGATCAAACAACACCGGACTTGCAAAACAGAATTCTGCATATACATCCTGGAATGTGAATGTGGGCTGAAATATGTAGGTAGCTCGAAATTACCGGTTCACAAAAGAATCCTGCAGCACCTACGTGCGATAACCAATAAAGACCAAAGTTATCCAGTTGGCAGGCACTTTGAGGTTTGTCACAACAGTAAACCTCAGTGTCTAAAATATTACGCTATTGAATCTATCCCGGCAACAAAAAGAGGAGGGGATAGGGAGGCCCACATGCGAAAAACTGAAACTAGCTACATTCTGGAATTTGACACTAAATGACCCGGGGGATTGAACACCACAGAGGACCTCCACACATATTTATAAAATGTTATCCAGCAAAATATGTGAGGTCCCTAATAGGAATATGTATTGAGAAACACAGTAACACAATACCCATTATATAGTGTAGTAAAAATTAGGATAATTGGGAAACTCAACTGCTAGATTTGCACTATGTTTGTACTAACAATATTTATGTCTTTTAAACTATTTTAGTCTTTTAGATATAGTACATGTGTTGATTATTAGTTGGTAGTGGCCCATAATTAATTCTGGCTGGTTTTAGATATCAGGGTAGTTTTTATCCAGGTGTCTTTTAGGTAGTTGGTTTTAACTGTGTCACCGATTTCCTTCTTTTATAACTATGTATTTATTATATGGTAGTATGTTGTAGTTTGATTGTGTTTTTAAATACTAGGGTGTTTTAATTTCAAGCAGTTATGATACCAAACTGCCAAATCACATAAAATACTGTATAAATGAATTTGAACATGTCCTTGAAAACAATAATATATTTATGAATTGCCCTCCATGAATATCCGATGATATGCGCTAAAATGAATTTAATTTAACCGATATGAAATGAGACATGAAAATATTTATAATTCTTTATTAATGGTGTAGGCATGAGTGACTTTAGCTGATTTGCACTTTAGCACGAGTTCACTTTAGCAAAAGCACAGTAGGGGATCCTACTATGTAAGCTAATGAATTATGTTGTAGGTTTTACAAGTTGTTATAGATGCTACTGAGAAATCTAGTAAAGATTAATGTGTTAGATAAAATAAGCACTCATGCACACTAGCATGAGAACAATCTATCCACATTGTCCAGTGACTCATAAGACACCTATAGAACTACCTTGGTGTAAAAATATTTTCTCATTCTACATGGGGTTGAATTATGAATAATTATGATTTTCTTAAAGAATCTTTGTTTTAATAATTTTGGTTTGAGCAAGTTAGGGTGAGCACAGATTATTATTAATAAGCATTGCAAATGGTTAAATGTGGTTGAAAATGATGTTCTGGAACTTGATTAAGCATTTATGCTGTTAGTTTAAAATTCAATGTTTGATGGAACAATGCTTTTCCGACCAAAGTACAAATTATTTTCAACACAGGAAGTTGTCTAAAACTGTCTTTACAACGTATTCATACGGTTATATATGAGACACCATATCCAATGTATTTAAAACAGAAAGTATCTCTTTTATTTCCATTTGCACATGTGAGCACTTGCACTTTAAAAAGAGGCTGAGTTTATGGCATCGTCATGTGACCAAGGCCGCTGGGACGGCCGAAACGCGTCATGACAAGCTGTTGGGGTGAATAAAATTTGCAAACTACAAGAAGTGGTCCATGCCTTGTTTTTTCGCCAGAACGGTGGAGTGCTGCGAGGTATTGCAGATATATATATATTCAATGAGTGATGTAATATGTGACATCATGAGCAGTGCATTGCACGCGCAAGTTATAGTGAGTCTAACTAACTATAACGTGGGAATTTCAATGGTTTTATGCTAACTATAACTCGTGTGAAACCTATGTTTTTTTCAGTGAATTTAATAGGTTTTTTAAATGCTAATTCCTACTATAACTGGTGTGAAACCTATAGTTTTTTCAGTGAATTTCATAGGTTTTTTAAATGCTAATTCCTAACTATAACTGTCTGAAACCTATGGTTTTTTCAGTGAATTTGAAAGGTTTTTAAAAAGCTAATTCCTAACTATAACTGGCGTGAAACCTTTGTTCTTTAAGTGAATTTAATAGGTTTTTTAAATGCTAATTCCTAACTGTAACTGTTGTGAAGCCTATGGTTTTATCAGTGAATTTCATAGGTTTTTTAAATGCTAACTCCTAACTATATATAGGGCCTCAAACCTCTGAAATGTAATATTTTTTATAATGAATCCTATACTGTATACTTATATAATAATATTTTATTATTTCTTTTTTATTTTTTTGCCTTGGTGGGCTCCCGGTGCGCGCCCCGGTGTGGGCACCGGAAAGCGCAGTTTTTCGGCGCGCCCCGGGGTGCGCACCGCTTAGCGTCCCGTTAGCGCTATTGCCGCAAACGAAAACATCATGGTGACGTATCGCGTAGCCGCGTCCGTCTGATACGCACGGCGTAAGCGCACCCGGAAGCACTCGAGCGAATACGATCGCGCAACGCAATGCATAAGCGCGTCGGGTCATGTTTCCTGAAAATAACACTTTTTATTGGTGCAGAACAGTTTTGGTTTCCAAATGATGAAAACCCAGGGCATGTGACCTGAAAATAACACTTTTCATTGGTTCAGGACAGTTTTTTTTCCAAATGATGAAAGACCCCACCTTTTTTCATTATTCTGACTTTGTTCTTTGACTGAGGAAGACCTGTTTGAACATCTTTGAGAAATATTTTGTACTTTAAAATGGCTACAGTAGCAGCAGCAGCTGGAGCATCTGCACCACCACCACCAAGAGGACCACCACAACATTACATTGGTGGTCAAGAAGAGGAGGAGGAGGAAGAGGAGGAGGAGGAGGGGAGAAGGTGGCTGCAAGAACACAATACCCCATACAAGCCAAGGCAGCACATTGTATGGGAGTTTTTTTCTATACCAGAGGGCAAGAAGAAAGTCAATGCGCCCAAGGTGACTTGCCTAATCTGTGGCATGGAACTTTCAAGGGGGAACCCTAACAAAAAATATTCTTTTGGTAATAATACCATGATTAGACACATGCAGCGCAAGCATCCAAACAACTATTCTGCTACTGAGATGAGAGAACTGGCCAGTAACGCTCCCCAATATTCAACCACCACCTCCAAAAGAAAGCAACCCACTCCATCGGGACCAGAGACAAGGGAGATGATCCCTTGCATACAACCACGGTTTGGGGAATTCAGAAATACATGTATTTTTTATGGTAAGACCATCTCCTATGGTGAACAGAGCATAAAGCTCATCCTCCTTGCTGGTGACAACCACTATTGCCCCAAAAAACCCTAATTTTTTCCTGATTTTTTTTTTGCTCCAGTTGAGCCATTTTTAATTCCCTGTTTTTTGTTTCTCCCCATAAAAATAACAAAAAAATATAAAATAGCTCATAAAAGCCAAAAAAAGTACAAAATGTTCAAAAAACATTAAAAAGATATAAAACAACAAAAAGAAGAAAAAAAACTGTTCTTTTTAGAACTACCTCCAATTTATAAAAAAAGGCTACATTTTTTAAAAACTCTGTCATTCTTTTTTCCCCATGGTACGCTCCCCGGTCCGCTCCCCGGTGCGCGTATCGGGCGCTTCCTCAGAGCAAATCGAAAAATGGCCCCCACATCAAACCTAGGGGATCAGGGGGGGTCTACTCTGCCCCCTTATGGTCATTTCCCCCTTTGTTTTTGCCTCCTCTTTTGTCTTGATCTTACCGAGACACAAGATGGAGGCCGCTCCGGACTGTTTCCAATGTTTACAGACACCCAAGAGCCAATCAGCTTTCCGCGCGCAAGTCGCGTAGCACGCCCGGAGTGCTCCCCGGTGCGCGTCCCGGAGCGCGCCCATGGATATATACATTTATTTAAACCTAAATTACTCAAAATCCACTGGAGCACATATCTTGAGACATAGCAAAGGCACATCAGGCTACCAGTCCCTACAATTTTGCCAAGTTTGGTGGAAATCCATTCAGCCGTTCAGGCTAAAAGTGAGGTTGACCGCCTTATGGAAATTAACATGGGGAAAACACGTTTTGGGACTCCCTTTTATCTTGGCCCCCGCTTGATGAATCCCCCCCAAACTTTCAGGGATGGACCAGAGCGCCGCGAGGCAAATTTGAGGAAATTTTCAGGCAGATTCCTCAACCGGCACCAAAGTTATTCCCAATAGAATGTTGAGATTTTGCATTGAAAAAAATCCTAACTATAACTACCTACTGGCGACCGCCAGTAGGTAATATATATATATATATATATATATACTAGCAGCCCGTCCTGACCTTGTCCGGGAGCATTCAGGCTTCCTCAACCCCCGCCTGCCCGACATTGGCAAGCAGCCCGTGCCCCCGCCCGACCCGCGCCTGCCCCGACATTGCCTTTACTCAGCCGATCTGTTTTCCTGCCTGGCCCGACCCCCGCCTACCCTGAGTCAATGGAGGTCGGACAGTACTACCTTCAAAATGTTCCACCCGTCACCTTGTTAGTCCCTGTCCCCCGCCTGCCCCGACCCCCGCCTGCCCCGACATTGCCTTTTCTCAGCCGATGTGTGTTGTTGTAACTCCCTGCCCCCCGCCAGCCCCGACTCCCGCCTGCCCTGACATTGTCCCCGGAGCCTTACCTCAGCCGCCCCTCCTTAGTTCACCACTCCTTGCCGCTCTGCTCCTCACCGCCTGCTTTGTTGTAACTCCCCGTCCCCCACCCAGCCCGACACCCGCCTGCCCCGCCATTGTCCTCGGAGCCTTACCTCAGCCGCCGCTCCTCATTTCACCGCTCCTCACCGCTCTGCTCCTCACCGCCTGTCCACCGCTGCTCCTCCCCCGCGCCATGTCCGCTTCTCCGCTGCTCGCACCGCCGCTGGCCTGTCCGCTGCTCCTTAGGTCACCGCTCCTCCCCCGTGCCATGTCCGCCGCTCCTCGTACGCCGCTCCTCCCAGTGCTCCTGACGTGAGCACGCACGTCGCGGCCGGCGCTACTTTGGAGGGACTACTTTTTTTTAATATTAATTTTGTAAATAACGTTTATTTTTTACATTTATATAGCCTATGTCCTTCTGCTTGCCCTGAGGTTTTCAAAGATGTCTTGGGTGTTTGGACTGGTGGTGTACTTTTCGAGTTTACCTGGCTCAAAGGACACAGTTCTCTCTTTATAATAGTAGTATAGATATATATATCCATGTGAACAAGGGTTTTTTGAGCCCGAAACGCGTCTTGCCCTCTTGCTACCAACCTTTCCTGCAATAAAGACCAACCTGTGAATTGTGAGCTGTGGTGCGTCTCCTGTTTGCTTCGCTAGTCCTGGGTTGCGCTGGGATTGGAAGTGGCGTTCATTGGAGTCGGCGCATATATATATATATATATATATTCACTGAAAAAACCATAGGTTTTACACCAGTTATAGTTACCTGGAAATTTTACTGACATAAAACCATTGAAATTCCCACGTTATAGTTAGTTGGACTCACTATAACTTGCGCGCCTGCAATACACTGCTGATGACGTCACATATTACATCACTCATGACATGGTCAGTGACATCACGCACTGTTGGGTTTAAGTACAGACAGAATTCATCAATGAAGAGCCTCCTCAACGAAAAGTTAAGGAACATTTCATTTGGAAATATTTTGAAATCCCACCTGGACAAAAAAAGGTAAATGCTCCAAAAGTGCAGTGCAGGATCTGCAAAGAAGAGCTGTCACGAGGTAACCCTTTGAAAAAGTACTCTTTTGGGAACTTCACAATGATCCGGCATGTGCAGAGGAAGCACCCCCAAAATTTTGCCCGGGAAAGTGTCAGTGCTCTGGCACAAGAGGTTCCCAGTGATGGGGCCTCTACATCCACCGGAGGAGCAACTTCTTCTGGGAGGGGGCAATCCCAGGAGCAGGTGCCAAACATTCAACCTGCATTTAACCATGGTGTCCTCAGATGCAGATACTGCAATCAACTCCTCACCTATGGGGAGCAAAGTGTCCAGCTCATGGTTCGAGCATTGGAGAACCATCGCTGCCCTTCCCACCCCTAATTTGTTTTGTTTTTTTTGCTCCTGTTGAGCAGTTTCCATTCCCTGTTTTTGTTCCTGTTTAGAAAAAAGAAGAAAACCAAAAGTTCTTTTCAGAACTACCTCCATTTCTCATCAAAGAGCTATATTCTTAAAAAAATGAAAAAGAGTAAGTGAAATAGAGTGCATTGATAATGGAAAGGAGAATGAGTAAGAAAGAACGTAAAGGTATGAGAGGAAAAAGGAAGTGAAGTAGGAGGACTGAAAGAAGGTGAGTGTTAGGAAAGAAAGTTATGAGAAGAAGAGTGAATATGGGGAATGTTGATATTCAATGAAAATGTTGAAAAGGAACAGGAGTGTTGAAGGAGTTGAAGGTAGAAGGCCTCATTTATGAAGCCATGCGTCACTTTAACGCCACCAAAGCATCACTTTTTGTGACACAACAGTCCAATAAAAAATGCACCTTATTTATTCATATTTACAAAGTGGCGTTTCTAGGTAAATACATCACTTTGTAAACCCATGTGCCACATTATTCCTACGTCAGGTGTAATGTATGCAAATGGGACGTATTGACGCAAGAAAGGGTCGTAGAGGTGACCCAGTGAATAAACTGGAGGCCTCATTTCTGAAAAGTGACGCATCGCTACGTGAAAACAGCGATGCGTCACTTTTCTGGGCGCACTCCTTATGACATTCCAGATATGTCATATTTAATTTATGACTAATCAATTCGCAAGGAGTTACAGATACGTCAGTATTTCTGACGTATCTGTAAACACAAAAGTGATGCATTGCTGGAGTGCGTCACAAAAGTGACGCAACTCCAGTAATGTGTCCTTTCACATGGGGAAAGCACCATGTGAAAGGTCTTGCGTCAGTCTTACACCTGCTGTGAGGCAGGCGCAAGATTTTGACGCAACAGCATCCTAAAAGTGACGCAGTGAAATCTCATAGATTTCACTGCGTCGCTATTACCAAGCTTTTTGCAGGGGAACGCCCCCTCTGCATACATTATACCTGACGCAGGTATAATGTGGCGCAGGGTTTTAAAAAGTGACCCATCTACCTAGATCCATCACTTTTTAAATATAGCGCAACGAGGCGCATTTTTTACACCGCTGGTGCGATGCGTCACTTTTCTGTGCGCACTCCTTACGACATTCCATATGTGTCATATTTAATGTATGACGAATCATGTCGCAAGGAGTTACAGATACGTCAGTATTTCTGACGTATCTGTAAACACAAAAGTGACGCATTACTGGAGTGCGTCACAAAAGTGATGCAACTCCAGTAATGCGTCCTTTCACATGGGGAAAGCACCATGTGAAAGGTCTTGCGTCAGTCTTACACCTGCTGTGAGGCAGGCGCAAGATTTTGACGCAACAGCATCCTAAAAGTGACGCAGTGAAATCTCATAGATTTCAATGTGTCGCTATTAACAAGCTTTTTGCGGGGGAACGCCCCCTCTGCATACATTATACCTGATGCAGGTATAATGTGACGCAGGGTTTTAAAAAGTGACCCATCTACCTAGATGCGTCACTTTTTAAATATAGCGTAACAAGGCGCATTTTTTTACACCGCTGGTGCGTCACAAAAAGTGACGCACAGGCGGCGCAAAACTGGCAGCGCAAGGCCTTCATAAATATGGTCCTAAATATTTCCCCTTACTTCGCTCCACGAGGCGCTGCCCGATGCGCGTACCGGGTGCTCCCCCCGCGCAAATCGAAAAAAAATATTTTTTTTAAATGCCCCGCGGGACCCTATTTTAGCCCCCACATTAAACCTAGGGGGTCAGGAGGGGGTCTACCCTGCCCCCTTATGGTCAATTCCCCCCTTTGTTTTTGTCACCTCTTGTGTCTCGATTTTACCGAGACACAAGATGGCGGCCGCTCCAGACTGTTTAGAATGTTTACAGACACCCAAGAGCCAATCAGCTTTCTGCGCGCAAGTCGCGTGGAGTGCCCGGTGCGCTCCCCGGTGCGCGTACCGGGGCGCGCCTATAGATATATATATTTTTTTTAACCTAAATTACTCAAAATCCACTGGAGCACATATCTTGAGCCATAGCAAAGGCACATCGGGCTACTTGTACCTACAATTTTGCCAAGTTTAGTGTAAATCCATTCAGCCGTTCGAGCTAAAAGTGAAATCGACCGCCCTATGGAAATTAACATGGGGAAAATGCGTTTTGGGACCCCCCTTTTATCTCGGCCCCCGCTTGACGAATCCCCTCCAAACTTTCAAGGAAAGACCGGAACTCGACGAGGCCATTTTGAGGAAATTTCCAAGCAGATTCGTCAACCGGTGCCAAAGTTATTCCAAATAGAATTTTGAGATTTAACATTGAAAAAAATCCTAACTATAACTACCTACTGGCGTCGTGAAACTTTTCTCATCTGCCGAATAAATCTTTTTGAACACTGCAGCTCTGGGTGTCCCGCTCTCATCATTATCTATGGTATTTCTGGAAGTGAATTTACTCAGCCAGCTGGTGGCTGCAACGGGACCGCCCGCGCCAGCTCCTCCCTTGACCAGCGGTGGTGGGGAGAATATATATATATATATATATATATATATATATATATATATATATATATATATATATATATATATATAATTTCATATTTCCACACACTCCTCCGGGTATGAAAAACACGAGCCCAAGTGCATCCAAAGGTTTATTTTAGCAAAAACGGCAACAGATTAACTCAACGCGTTTCGGGATAGTCTCCCTTGCTCACAAGTCAAGTTGTGTGAATTTCATTGGAGTAATTTAAAGAACATGTGATGAATAAACATAAACAAAAGACTACCGCGATTTATATAAACAAAGCGGTAGCTAGGGAATGTTTCCTCTAAATACAATTCATTATTCATAAGCATGGTTAAATTTAAATTAATGTCAATGGCATTTCGCTATGAATTCATGTGTGTAAAGCTATATTTACAAAAGGCACAACTTGTTGATAATCAACTGGTGTGTACTGCGCAAAAACGATAGGCGGAAGAACTTATATTTAAATCAATTAACACTCATAACATCTCGTGAATGTTTAACAGGTAGCGCCCCTGTGGGCAGTCCTATTCTTCATTTATGCTCCGTTCTTCCGATTATCTATCTTACACATCGCGCAAAAACATTTTCAAATAAGAATATATATATATATGTGTATGTATTACCTACTGGCGGTCGCCAGTAGGTATATATAGTTAGGATTTTTTCTCTATGGGACTTTTGAAAATTCTATGTCTAATAACTTTGGCGTTTGTGGACGGAATCGGCTGACATTTTCAGGACATTTTGTTTCTGAGCAGCCCCTTAAAATTTGGGGGGGATTCGTCAAGGGGGGGCCGAGAAAAAAGGGGTTCCCAAAACGCGTTTTTCCCATTCATTTTTCCATAGGGCGTTTGGCATCACTTTTAGCTCGAACGGCTGAATGGATTTGCACGAAACTTGGGAAAATTGTAGGGACTGTTAGCCCGATGTGCCTTTGCTGGGTCTCAATATATGTGCTCCAGTGGATTTTGAGAAATTAACATTTAAAAAAACAGATATATCTGTGACAGCGTCCCGGGTAGCGCTCCGGTTCGCGTACTTTTCGCGTAACGGAGCTTTGCGAAGCGAAGCTGATTGGCTCTCCGGTGTCTGTCAACATTCTAAACAGTCCGGAGCGGCCGCCATCTTGTCTCTCGGTAGGATCGAGACAAGAGGAGGCCAAAACGAAGGGGCAAATGACCATAATGGGTCTTAGTAGATCCTCCCTGACCCCCTAGGTTTGATGTGGAGGCTTTAAAAGGGGCCCGTTTTTTTTCGTGGGGTGCGCCCGGTACGCGCACCGGAAAGCGGTCCGGGGAGCGTACTATAAGGAAACAAGAATGATTGACTTTCAAAATATTGTATGTTTATTGATTGTTCGTTTTGTTGTTTTTTTTTTTGTTTTTTTTTACGTAGCAACATGTAGGTACCAATGCAGAGTCTATAAATAAATAAACACTGTCTCCTTTGTAGATATCTTGCAAGTTGTTTCTGAAGTTTTTGTGGTATATGGAATTCATACCATAGTCTGTCTGGAAAGCCGAAACAATATGGAGGTAGGAGATGATAAAGAGATGTTAAATACACATTGGAGATAATATAGTGGAAGAAAGGAAGTAACTATGAGCAAACTTACTATGTAACACAACAAAGTTGCACAGTATATTTAAAGTCTGACTTTACATTATAATCAATTTGGTACTAGTTTATAAAATACATATAAAAATGAATAATGTCTCAAACAATTTTTGAATTAATAAATAAAAATTTACTTTTCTGATTCTTTTTCAAAATTAAAAAGAAATTCTAATAATTCATTATCAGTTTTTTTTTCATTTTCAAGTAGGAAATCTACTGCTTCCACACATTGCAGAAGTTCAAAGTCCCGTGAATCATCATAGAATTCAGAGTCAATTTCTGTATCTGTTTTGCTTCCTGTAACAATTTCCAAGTTATTTTTCTGTTGTCCTTCCATTTTGTATGCTGTAAAATAAATTTTTAAAAAATATATCAGTACAGATAGGGCACTGTTGGGTGTAAGTACAGACAGGTAGTTTGGTTTTTTAAACAGTGATTTTTTCGTTGGGCAGTGTATGGTATCAAACTGGAAGTAGAAATATGAAAAAAATTATGAAATAAATTCTAAGTCAATTCTTAATTATACAAGACAAGTCTAACTCCATCCATAACTAAAACAGAGAAGTCTATTTTATTCTATAAGTATTACAGAGTGATAGAATATAACTATCAGAAAATGTTTTCCTAATTAGCTTACAGTACAGAACATACTTCAGTTTTTAAAATAATATCTTACCTTTCAAATAGAACTTGAAGTTATCAGTTGAAATGTAGTTGATATGTACTTCAAGAAGTAGTAGTCAAAATGGCTGTGTTTCTCTCTCTTTCTTTATATATATTCTGGTACATAACCAATCAAATGTCATGATATAATAGTAGAAATTGAAAGTAATATTTTAATTGGTTGTCAATTCCAACACTTCAAATGTGTTTTGTGAAGTAATTTACCTCAGGGAATTTAGAGAGTTCTACATGCTAAATGGCTAAATGGAATTCCAACCAAATTTGTGAAAATGGTAGGGATTGGTATGTAGTATGAGCTAATGTTTAATTGGTGAAAGTGTCTCCAGTGGTTTTTCTGTAAATTACTTTCCCACCTTTTTTGAGCTAGTGCTTGTCAGTGCATGTCCCGGTACGCGAACCTGCAGCGTTACGGGAGTCCTCCATTTTGTGTTTCGGTAGAATTGAGATACAAGATGGAGGGTAAATAATGTTCAGAATAGGTAGAAGGGGGTACTTTAGACGTATCCTGATCCCCTAGGTTTTCTGAGGGTGGCTGAGGAGGCTCATATATGTCGGGAAAAAAATTGAATTTTTCGCGCGGTTAGCTGCCGGTACGCGAACCGGGTAGCTAACCGGGAAGCGAACATAAGTGAAAATTTGTGAAAAAAGGTACATTCGAAATTTCAAAAGAGTAAATAAAGTTAAGGTAGCTCTGAAAAGAGCTTTTGTGTTCTGTGTAAGTTCTAGGTACTTATAAGTAGGAACCAATACACATTCTTAAATTTTGTATGAAAACTCTGTTCCCCTCATCTGAGAAGTGCACGCCATCTCCTCTGTAGATATCTTGCATGTAGTAACGCAAGTTATTGTTGTAGATGGAGC
Source organism: Lissotriton vulgaris (assembly GCF_964263255.1). NCBI lineage: Eukaryota > Metazoa > Chordata > Amphibia > Caudata > Salamandridae > Lissotriton > Lissotriton vulgaris. Next base: position 49,712 of record NW_028242074.1, on the reverse strand, counting down.
CCATTCCATGGTCTCTCATGTAAGCTGAAACAGACTTATTTACATGCTTCCTCGATTTCTCAATTTGTGGACAAAATTGATTGGACCACGTCCATTTTTGTCTTTGGCATATATTGGAATATACCAAGGCAGTTTGAGAAAAAGTGTAATCAATTGCTCAAAGGCGTCTTTTAAGAGCATTTCCAGACCTACCCCAGTCAAAGTGCCCAAATCATTTCCTCCACAGTGCACTATTATGAGGTCAGGGTTTGGCAAATGTAAAAAGGTTTTCACCAATGGTATCAATTAGTGACATTTCAATCCTCTTCGGCCAATCCATTTGATTTCCACATTTTGTAAATTGAGGTTGTGTAAATTTCTGTTATCAGCATACCTGTGAGCCCAGTGGATGTAGCTATGTCCAAGAATCCAGACTGAAAACATGGCTAGAGGAGTTTTTGCTGCAGTCCGATGCAGTGTGGGAATGAAATGGCAGTTGAAATATTGAAGTTTGTAATGAAAAAAAACTGTGGAGTTTGAGTGCAAATGATTCAGAAGTAGTGATTGGTGTATTTCCATTGCTGAAAACAGAAAGTTAGGGTGCATGGATGTGTTCTTTGAAAGATGTAATTTGAATGGTTAATTAAAAATGATGTCATGAAAGATTGCAGTGGATTAGCAGGTGTACTGAGAGTTCAGAGTTCACTTGAAACATTGTTGTGTGAACTTGTAAACACGAGAGGTCTGGCAGGCGGTAGTTGCTATGGAAAAAGGGCAGAAAGGGCAGAGGGGGGAAGGGTGTTGATTTGAAAATAGTGAGGGAAGAGTTTTGATTGACTGACATGAGAGATATGTGTGATGAATATCAGCATTTCAGTGCCTTTGTTGGTTGCAGCCTCCGGAATGCATACCTTTTATTCTGCTAAAGAAATATTGGTGTGTTTCTGAGACTGTTTTGAAATTCAAAAAGCATTTGTAAAGGTGAATTATCGTTTCTATATTTTAGATAAAGACTAGTATGCTTTTTTTGCGTAAATAAGAAAGCCAGCTGTGTATTTAAAATGATGTTTTGAGTCAAGTGTTTGCATTATGCTTTCAAAGACGATTTTGCATTCTTTTACCAATTGTAATTGCAGATAATGTAAAGTATTAGTACTGACAAGGTGTGGTTGTACATAGGAGCTGTGCTGTGTTTTCAAATTATGATCAGAAAATCGTTTTTAAGGAAAAGGAATGCTTTAAAAAATTATGAGAATTTATTTACTTGTGATGTAACTCCTGCAATGCGTCGTTTTTGCAGAACAGATGCATGATGCATCTGTGTTGTTTTTGCCCCATGCTGCTCTACAGTGTACATGTAAAAAATGATGCATAAGTGTTGCACGGGCATTGTAAATACTCTCCTATGTGTGCTTAGCCATTTCAAGTCACTTCCCCCTGGTTCAAGGGCCTTGTAAATACGTCCCCATGTGTGTCTGGTCATTTGTAGTCACTTTCCCCGTGGTGCAAGGTCCTTGTAAATACGCCCCCATGTGTGCTTGAAAAATTTTGATTTTGATTGTTTGAGTTACATAGCTGTGTTAAAAGTTATTGAAAAAAAGGTGCAAGGACCTTAAAAAAACGTTTTCATGTGTATTAGGGCATTTTAAGTCAGTTCCCTATGAATGTAGGTATATAATTGTTTTACATAAAAGGTTTAAAAACGTTTTTGAAATCAATTAGGTTTCTTGATATGTACTGCTAGTGTTTCATAGGTTGTTTGGGGCATAATTACAAGGCCTTTGAGTCCCTTTGATGTAATTTTTCCAATTTTAATTTAAGACATTTTCCCTGGAGCAAGGTCCTTGTAAATACGCTCCCATGTGTGCTTGGGTAATTTAAGTTTTGATAGGGTGTGCTTCTACATAGGACGAAAACTACATCTGCATAATGAGATAAGTAAGCTGAAGAAATACAGGTGATGTGATTGTTAAATGTGCAAAAATATTTTCATGTTTTTCAATTATATCACTTGTGTTTCCTAACATTAAGAATCACATTGTGCAGATGATATTTAGTCATGTTCAGGGAGATAGAGGAGGTCTGGCCTTTGTTCAAGAGTGTAGTGGACATGATTCACTTCTTTGATAGGCCTGTACATGTCTTATCACCTCTGTACTCTTCAACAAGTCTAAATTTCATCTGCAACCCTGAGTAGGCCTCACCTCAAACAAACTTCTAGATAGTCCACACCTTATCGTCATCCTGAATCAATCATTTAAAGTGTAAGGGGCAGATTTATGATGGTTGTGCGCCTATTTTGTGCTGCTGTTGCGTCACTTTTATAATGCAGTAGTGATTTACAAGATGCACCATGTTGCAAGATAGCAGCCGTGGGTCGTGGAGGGAGTTACGGTGGGGCAGGGAGGCGGGGAGGGGGAGGGGCAGGGTGGAGGGACCTAAACACTGGCATATGTATTATTGCAGGTAAGTACACAATTTAAAGTGCGTAAAGTTTCATGTGGGCTTTTTGTTGCAGGGTGGGCAGCCATTTGCATGAAAGCCCTGTAATACTATCACTATCACAGTAAAATTAAGAACATTTCACTGAATCATCTTTATAGCATTGCTGAATAAAATCCTTACTGTTATTGATTTACTGTTTGGTAATAGTGGTTAATACATTTTTTATTATATTTTACCACAGATTCAACTGCAGATTATTTAGAAATTAGACAATGCCGTCTAAGGATAGAATCCGAAAGGCTAGGAAACGTCAAAGACAGCAGATTACTAAATGCTTGCAGCAGTCCTCTACATTAAAATCACCTCAACGCACGAAGAAAACTCCGGGTAAGAGAACGAAATCATTCCTTAGAAACATTTGTAGAAACAAAAGTATAACTACAGAACAATTTTTAGTCCAGAAAAAGAGAGCCAATTTAAATGGAAAGGAAAGGCCCGTCAAAAAAGTTTCTGCTAGAGCAGGAGATAACTCTGTGCATGGCAGTAGAAGGGAAAATATATTCAGGGACATTCGTAGGCGAATGTTCCGCAACAGGGTAATTGTCAATTTGCTAAAACAATTTAAGAAAGGCCAACAGAAAGTGGCATTTTATAAGAAAAAGAAAAATGTAGAGAAAATTATTGATCAGGCTTTCGAAATTAAGCGAAAGTTATTTATTTTGGTAATTAATAGAATTAGGAAACTAAACAAGGTAATTTATGTTTTCAAATCAAATAGTAGATGGAAGAGAGTAGTTAATCGAAGTAATTTTTGTGAAGTTTTCTCAGGAGAATGGATGCATAGTTCAAATAGTGAGGCATTTTTTAATGACGAGAGTTATTTTCAGGACAATGATTTGGTGCATGCAGTTGACAGCAGTGGTCGAACATATGAGGTAAAAGATGGTCGTCCGGTTGAAAAAGAAAAACTGGTGTCTGCAGATGCAGAAGAGTTGTTAAGTGATGAGGGTTTAGGGAGACGTCCTAAGGGACCAGTGTACACCTGGAAGTGTAGGTCTATTTGCAGTGTGCGACAGGATTCCATCAATTTGCTTTGTGATTTTATACGGACATTTAATAAGAAAAGTTTAAAACAAAAGATAAAGTTGTTGCAAGAATTAGATCCTTGCAGAGTGAGACAAGTGACAGGTTTGCATGGTCATTCACTGGCTTGTCTTTCCAGGAGAGTATGCCAGAGTGCTTTTCATCATTTCAGGATGCTAGCAGTGCATCATAATAAAGTGAGGAAATTAGTTAGAATGTTGTATTATGCTAAGAGTCCAGCAATGATGCTTAAACAATTAAGCAGTGCTCTTTTGCATGGTTCTGAAGTAGATGTGAAGAATATTTGTCAAGAAATTGAGTTCTGTTACTTTGCTGGTAAAGAGAACAATGTTGAAATTGACCGACTAGAAGAAGGTAATGTGGAAGAGAGTGTACAGATTTTCAGTACAGATAAGTTTCACAAGGAAATTTCCACGTTTATGGTGAAATCAAGTGAGAGGCCTAATTTCACTTGTGTGTGTTGTCGACTGACTTATTATAAGAAGTTAGTGGATTTATATGCAAAAAGGGATTTGGAAAACAATAGTGAATGGAAGGATTTTGCCACATACTTGATGATAGAAAATTGTTTTGATTTGGGAGCGGACCACCGTATGTGTACTTATTGTTATAACAAATTAAACCAAAACAAGATGCCTGCTAGAGCGGTTTATAATAATCTGTAATTGGTTGACATTCCTTCTGAATTGAAGGATTTAAATACTTATGAATCTATTTTGATTCAAAGTGTCCATCCCTTCCAGGCTATTGTACGAATGGAGCCAAAGACAGGGAAATTGCCTCCATCAGATTTACAGAGAGGATTAAAGGGAAGAGTTGTTTATTTGCCTTTAGATTTGAAGAAAAACATTAATACAATTGGAGTAGAGAAAGTGGAAGAGGAACCTCTGGTTATCATAGTTAATGGTGTTCCGACAAAGAGTAAGAACATCTGGCAAGATTTAGTGGATGTTAGGAAAGTCAAAAAGGCAACATTGTATTTGATAAAAAATAATGAGTACTACAAGAATGTATGTGTTGCAGAAGAGGAAGTAAGTGAAGAAGAGGACAGCGATTTGTGTGCTGGACAAATTGAGAAAGTAGAAGCCTCTAAAAAGGAAGAAATATATGAACATTATAGTGTTCATCCTTTGCATTCCAAGGAATTCATGGGGAATGCTATTGAGTTGTTTCAAATGAAACAAGCCAAAGGGAGTCCCATTAGTGTTTGGGAGGAAAGTTTGGAAGCTCGATGTTTCCCACAGTTATTTCCCACAGGTCGAGGAGGACGATATGATGAGCGACCTGTTCAAATTCCTGCTTCAGAATACCGGACTGTACGATTGTATGCAGAAGATCCTAGGTTTCGTCAATGCATTCCCTATTTATTTCATCTACTGTTTGAAAGTGATCTCTCTGAATTGTCTTATGCAGTGAACCACATCTTGAAAAGTGGTGTACAACTGCGAAATATCTCGGCAAGGGACTTTATGGATAAAGTCAATGTGCAAGACAGTATTTTGGATTCTCACCTGATTAATCTCATGGCTTGTCAGCGTGGTACTAATGAGTATTGGTACCGCCGTCATGGTGACTTAAAATGTATGCTGAGGAACTTAGGAACTCCCACATGGTTCCTCAGTCTCAGCTGTGCTGAATATGGCTGGGAAGACTTACTTGAATTTCTACGTGAGGCAAATGGAAACTCTGAAAATATCGAATTCAAGACACCCGCAGAACTGTGCTCTTTGGATCCAGTGAATGTATGCAGGTACTTCAATCGCAGATTTGAAACTATGATGTCTTTCATCATGAACAAGAAAAATCCACCTCTTGGAGAGGTGTTGGATTTCTTCTGGAGAAAGGAGTATCAAGCAAGAGGAACTCCTCATATACATATGCTGCTATGGATCAAAGATGCACCCAAATTCGGAACAGATCCGGATGACTTAGTGATGAGTTTTATAGAACAGTATGCTACATGTGCTGTTCCAAAGACAAACGAAGACAAAAGTCTAAGAGAACAAGTTTTACGGTTTCAAAGCCATTGTTGTGGAAAGTACTGTCGTCGTAAATTCAGAAACAAGGACAAGTACTACACCAAATGTCGTTTTGCATTTCCACGGTGGGTGATATCAAAAGGAAAAGTTAACAATTTGATGTCTTCGCTGCAACATAATGTGACGAGGAAATCACCCAAAAACACATACAATTTGAAAAGAAACGAAGAGTCCAAGTACATTAACGACTACAACCCAGTGATTTTGTCCATGTGGAATGCTAACATGGATATACAGTTTGTGGCTGACAACTGTATGGCTGTGGCTCGGTATGTGACGTCTTATATCACCCAAAAAGAAAAGACAGAACTGAAGGATATGTGGGAGGATATTTCCCATGAAAAGAGCCTCAGTAAGAAGTTGTACAGTTTCAGTCTGAAGATGTTGTCGCATCGAGAAATCGGAGCTTACGAATGTTCTAGCCGGTTATCTTCAGCAAGTCTCTATGCCAAATCTAGGAGTATCATTTGGGCGAGTCTTGGTCTTGCTGCAACGCGTAATCGAGTTCTGAAACCTGTACGGGAAATTGAGTATTTGGCGGAGAAGGAGCCAAGCAGTACAGATATTTTGAAGACCAACATGTTGGATACATATTATCCAAATAGAAGCAGTCACCTGGAGAATGTTTGTCTGTATGATGTTCTACAAAATTACGTTTTCAAGAGGAACATCAAAGAAGATATTGATAAAGGAGTGTATGATGTAATTGGAAGTGAGGGATGTCTGGTCAAGCAAAGAAAATGTCAATTGGTAAATCATCGAAAATTGAATTGTGAATCTCCAGAAAGAAAAGAGTTTTTCTATTTAGCTCTTTTGCAACTTTTCAAGCCTTGGCGTGCAGAAGAGGAACTGCTTGGAGATTTCCTCTGTTACGAAGACTCTTTCAATGCAGCCAAGGAGTCCATAGAATGTCCTGTCTTTCCAAAATATCTAGAAATGTTGAATGCAGAAATCGAGCAGGAAGCAACAATTGCAGCTGAGATTGCTAGAGACAGTTCTCAGGACAATCAGAGTTCTGTTTCATTGAGTCAGGATCCACTAAGAGAACCAGTTATCGAAAATGAAGCTGCCACTGCCATGATTGAAGTGGAAAGAGCCATGGCACATGCTCAGGAGGATGCGGTTAACTTAGAAGATTTGGGAAGACAACTCAACGTTGAGCAGAGGAAAATATATGACGAAGTTACCAACCAAATTGAGCATGGATTAAGTCATGAGAAGAAAGAGTGCTCATGTACGTCGTTGAAGCCTGTCCGACTATACATGAGTGGAGAAGCAGGAACTGGAAAAAGTTTCCTCATTAAAGCAATTTCATGTTATCTGCAGAAAAGGACTGAGTCATCGCTGTCTTGTGTTGTGACCGCTCCAACTGGACTGGCAGCTCATAACATTAAAGGGATTACTTTGCATCGGCTACTGATGCTGCCAGTGGAGCATGATAACAAATTACAATACCACAAGTTATCTGGGGATGCTTGTTGTGAAGTATCTAGAGTGTTGAAGAAGATGAAACTTCTTATCATTGACGAAGTAAGCATGGTTTCCAATGTCATGCTTGCCTTTGTGCATTTGAGAATGCAGGAAGTTCTTAAAACAGAGTATGATGTGTTATTCGGTGGCAAACACATAATTGTTTTTGGTGATCTTCTGCAGCTGACACCAGTGAAAGGACAACCAGTGTTTAAACTGCTTACACATGAAGATACCAAGAAGTGCCTAGGGAGCATTGGCAACGTTAACATATGGTTAAACTTCAATTATGCTGAGCTGCGTGAAAATATGCGTCAGGCGAAGGACGAAGATTACAAGAATATTCTACAAGATGTTAGAATCGGGAAAGTGACTGAGCGTGGGAAATATGGCTGAGATACCCGCCACCCCCTCTCAACACAATCCCCAAAAGAAGGGAAACCGGAAACAGTTCTTGAAGTTTTTGGAAGTGGGATGGAGTGACCATCCCTGGCCGTATTTATTAAAACAAAATTTAAAACATTAAACGTTTCATGTTATGTACAATTTCATTATCACATTGCGAAGTTTGGCTAACCTTAACATATTCTCTAATACAGAGGTTCTCCTAGCCGAACTAGCATCCTGCAAAAACATTCTCTAAAATTACTGAAATTGTACATCCTAACGTTTAAGGGCCAACGGCAAGGTCATAACCGGTGTCAAGATCCCTAACCAGACTTACCCCTCCCACTTGGGAGGGGCGACAGCACAGAGGCTTACCTCAAGTGCAACTACTAACAATTTCCCTTGACTTGACGGGGGCACTTAAGACTCGACGCCATTTAAAGGTCGTTCGAAGACTCGTGTGAGGTATCTAGAAGGTATCGTGGACCTCCCCCCCACCCCACACAACTTACCGCATCTGCCGTCGCAGATGACACTGGCCCCGGGAAATTCCCCAGGAGGGGGCTGTAACCCCTCCTACAAAGGAAGGGGCCTTGACCGCCTTTCCTTTACTTCCGGCGACCCATCCTTAGACGGGACCGCCTCCCCATTGAGGGGCCAATGGCCACCTCTCCCGAGCGCTCCCATCCGTGTTGGGTGACGCCCACTCATAGGGATCTTCTAATTAGTGCTCACCGATCATGACCTTACCGCCTACCAAAAATAAATACGACAATTCTACTCGAACCTATGAAAACATTGGTCGCTACGACCGAAAAAGCATGCTTAAAAATGCAACACTATATCAAATCATTTTAATCGTAAAACATACACCATTCTTTATTATGATCAACATCAACTGATACCATCACAACCTGTAAACGAATCGGAAAACAGACATATAAATCACTTTATTATAAAACAACTGGCTGTCCTCAGGGGCTGGTGGGTGGGTCAAAATTGGCTCTTCGTTCTGTCCCGAGCTCACGTGTAGCGAGGAGGTGCAGCTTCGGAGCACAAGAACAAGAGGACGTCTTCTGGTCTTGCGTCCCTTTTTATCCGTCTTCAGGGCGGGCGTAAACCCGCCCCTGCCTGCCCCGAGGGCGTGGCTGGCTACGTCGGTGTCTAGGCCAGCCCACTCTAGGGCGGGAACAAGCGCGCCCCGGCTACGCCGCTTCGGGCATACCAGCCGAGACGCGCCTCCCGCCCAAAAATGGCTTCCCGGGGGGATCGAGGCACTCCGCCATACGTTCGGGGGGACCGAGTGGTCGCCCCTTTCCATATGGCTGAGATACCCGCCACCCCCTCTCAACACAATCCCCAAAAGAAGGGAAACCGGAAACAGTTCTTGAAGTTTTTGGAAGTGGGATGGAGTGACCATCCCTGGCCGTATTTATTAAAACAAAATTTAAAACATTAAACGTTTCATGTTATGTACAATTTCATTATCACATGGCGAAGTTTGGCTAACCTTAACATATTCTCTAATACAGAGGTTCTCCTAGCCGAACTAGCATCCTGCAAAAACATTCTCTAAAATTACTGAAATTGTACATCCTAACGTTTAAGGGCCAACGGCAAGGTCATAACCGGTGTCAAGATCCCTAACCAGACTTACCCCTCCCACTTGGGAGGGGCGACAGCACAGAGGCTTACCTCAAGTGCAACTACTAACAATTTCCCTTGACTTGACGGGGGCACTTAAGACTCGACGCCATTTAAAGGTCGTTCGAAGACTCGTGTGAGGTATCTAGAAGGTATCGTGGACCTCCCCCCCACCCCACACAACTTACCGCATCTGCCGTCGCAGATGACACTGGCCCCGGGAAATTCCCCAGGAGGGGGCTGTAACCCCTCCTACAAAGGAAGGGGCCTTGACCGCCTTTCCTTTACTTCCGGCGACCCATCCTTATACGGGACCGCCTCCCCATTGAGGGGCCAATGGCCACCTCTCCCGAGCGCTCCCATCCGTGTTGGGTGACGCCCACTCATAGGGATCTTCTAATTAGTGCTCACCGATCATGACCTTACCGCCACAGGTCCGGATAGTTGACCGGCTATCCGGACCCCCCACAAAACTCCTACCTAAAGGTCATGTTTTAACGTTTTTAACCAAGCCAAGAAGTCTCCTATGAGTAACTCATTCCTCACCCTCGACAAATGCACACCATCCCCCAAATACATACTATCATCGTTAATACAACTATGCGAGATCGAATGCAATGTCTTGGAACGGAACAACCTACTCACTTTGTTATTAAGTTTTCTAACAGAATGATTCAAAGCAGGGATCGAGATAGCCCCCCGCCACACTTTTCGTGGGATCATATGAGACCACGCAATTATGCACCCCAGAACTTTCCTCGCTAACCAACTTACCGTGGATAGCATTGCCTCTAGGAGAAGTCGTCTACCGGTGGTGACCAAATCATTGCCCCCTAAATGTACTATGATTATAGACGGCGGTGACCTCGTCTGCCCTAACAAACCCTCAAAGAATGCTTGAAACTGGTCAATACAGAGACCGCCCCTTCCGTAGAAGGACACTCTGTACCCGTATTCCCCAGGTACGTGAATCATGTCACCTGCTTTGAATACGTCTGCGGCACGTCTCACGTATGAGTGGCCCACGACCCACACCTCCTGTCTCACAGCCGGTGATGTCTGACCGCTGGCCTGGTGTTGGGTCGACTGCATAGTCCGCCCTGCCTCGTAGGCTTGCGTAACTGAAACAAACAAAAAACAAGAAGCGTGAGTACATCATTACAGCCTCACAACATGTGCAATCGCACGTATCTTTTATAACAATCGGAGGACCATCGCCCCACTCGTTTCACTTGTTCTACATTAAGACCCCTGGCTGTAGCTTCAGTGGCAGCCCCTATTCGAAAGGAATGGGTCCCGAACTCGCCCGGGTCCAAGCCCGCTGCGGCAATGGCCATTGCAAGCACCCGCTGAAACTGAAACCTCGTCAGTGGGGTGGCGTCTGCATGCCTCAACAAAGTCCCCCCCCATGATGCCACCCTTCGTGCTAGGTAATCTTCTAAACACTGTACCGGGCACATGGAGGACCCGGGGATCCTGCGAATGATCGTGCAGTCCCCCTTCCCATCTTGGTCGGTCTTGGACCTGAGAAAGGAGACAATCATCGCATCACCCCTGATCTGAACGTGTTCCCGGCACAACCCCCCCACCACATCCTGTTTGTTCCTTGCAACCAGCTCACTTATCCTCATAGCCCCGTGAAATGCCAGCGTAAATGCAGTCCGGAACAAACACGTCTCGAAAGGAGACGAGCATGTGCTAGGGAGAGTGGCCAGCAACTGGGACAACCTATCCAGACCTATCGGTCGTCTTTCATCTACTCTGCGACCCTCCAGACGTTGCCACCCACGCAGCGCCTTCTGTACTGCAAAAGACGCTGTCGGGTCCAGGATGTTATGAGCCCTGGCAACAAAGGAAATGGCGGCACGATGCCTTTGGGCCGTAGCCACCGACTTCCCAGCCCTACGTAAGGACATCAGAAAATGTACTACCCACTCTTCCTGACCCCAAAGTCCCCCTCTCTCAGTCCCCAAAAAGGCTAAATAGGCCCGAAACGCCCCTTCATATGCCTTCCTTGTCCTGGGTGCTAGACTCTCTCCCACGAGGTGACGAAGTTCGGGGCACCGAGAGACCAGAGAGCTTCGGGGAAGGGTGCCGGCTCTGGGTCCGCTGAAGGAAGGAAACCCGAGAAAGCCTGCATGTGAAAACGAGACAGTGCATCAGCTGCCTGATTCATCACCCCCGGGACATGTTTTGCTCTGAATATCACGTTCAGTTGCATACACAGTAAGACAATTTCTTTGAGCAGCCTCAAAATCAGTTTACAACGGGCTGCCTGACTATTGATGCATTCTACAACGGTCATATTATCGGACCAAAACACGACAGAATGATCTCTGAACCCTTCAGGCCAGGTTCTCAGGGCCACCAGAATGGGAAATAGTTCGAGGAAAGCAATATTACTCGTCAGCCCCTTCTCATGCCACCATAGGGGCCACCTTTGTGCCGACCATTTTTTGCCGAAGATGGCGCCAAAGCCTATGCTTCCCGCTGAATCCGTCCATAGCCCAAGCTCTTCGGAGGACACGGCTGGCTTGTTCCAGACGACTCGACCATTGAAGTCCGCCAAAAATGCTAACCAAATACACATGTCCTGGCGGACCTCGGCCGACAACCTCGTGCGATGATGACCCTCCTTTAGGCCAACCATCGCTTGGGCGATTGAGCGGGAAAAAGGGCGGGCCATTGGGATCACCCTCAAGGCAAAATTCAACTTCCCCACCAATTGTTGCAACTGATGCAGTGTAACCTTAGATGCACTTAAACATACTTGGAGGGCTGCTCTAAATTTCAACACTTTGCTAGCTGGCAAACGGAAACACCCCTCCCCAGAGTCCAACTCGATCCCCAAAAACTCGAGGCAAGTCGTGGGACCCATCGTTTTACCTGGTGCCAATGGCACGCCAAAATGACCCATCAACACACAGAATTCGGCTAAGGCCTGGGCACATTCGGGATTTCCGGCGGGGCCAAGGAACAAAAAGTCGTCAAGGTAGTGCATTACATTTCGGAAGCCCGTTTTCTTAGTGAACACCCATTGCAGAAAAGTACTGAATTTCTCAAAATAAGCACATGATATAGAGCATCCCATTGGCATACACCTATCCATGTAAAATGACCCCTGAAACCCGAATCCCAGAAGACGCTGGTCGTCTGGGTGTACCGGGAGCAACCGGAACGCTGACTCGATATCTGATTTCGCCATCAACGTCCCGGGCCCCAGGCGATTCAAGATGGCTACTGCCTCATCAAACCATGCGTATCGCACCGAACAAACCTCAGGATCAATTGCATCGTTCACCGAAAGACCATGTGGAGCAGACAGATTATGGATCAAACGAAACTCACCTGGGTCCTTCTTGGGGACCACCCCTAACGGAGAACAGACAAAAAACGGTACCGGGGGTACACTAAACGGGCCGGCGACCCGTCCCCGGCTAACCTCTTTCCTAATTTTCTCTTGTACTACAGAAGTATGTTGTAAGACGGAAAGTTGATTTTTGCACGTCCCTACACCCTGAAAGTCCCCCACCGGGATGCGGAAACCATGTGTAAAACCGTTCCGCAGCACCCCGGCAGAAGTACGATCCGGGTATTCGCTGAGCCAGGGAATCATTGCCAAGGTATCAATCGGGGTTGGTAAAGGCGCCCCTCGGACTTTCTCAGACCTGTTTGGCGCCTCCCTTACCCCCATTCTCACCCGTTCTGGCTCTGCACGATGACTCAGGATGGGACGACCCACAAGTGCTACATTCATGTTTGAATTTACACGATCCCGGATGCCTGGTACATTTCCCTTTGTTGAAATTAAAGCAGAAACCCTTTTTCCCTGTATTGCCTGCGGGTCTCGAATAATCATCGGTGCTCGTATTTGGTCGAAAGGGCGTCCCCACATTTTGGCGGGAGTAATCAACAACATTGCTCCCAACCAATGGCATTTTTAACATTCCTGATTCTTTCATTTTATCCCATGTCACAGAATCGTAACAATCCCAAGTCAGACTCTTGTTATGTTCCTTTTCTTTCCTGAACAGATTGTCATAACAAAACCAATGGTTACCTTGATACGCTGTCGAGTAACCCATAATTCGTGATTGATAAATGGGAAACTCAGGAAGCAACTCGGGCCTACGTTCCCCCAAAATCGATGTAAAAATACCCCACGCATTGCCCCAGTTGCCAATATTCTCATTTACCTTAAAGGCGGCCATTTTTGCGCGCCAAACACTCGGATGCATTAGGTCCTTCTGACTTTTAACATGCTCCACCTCATAATGATCAACAAGCAAGGAGAAAATATTCACGTACTCCCCCGCCCAGATCTTTTCCTTTATAGCTAAAGGCACATGTTGTCCCAATCTCTCTCTACGAGAGGGTGCTGACTCGTCCCTTGCAATCGGCAATGGCCGCTTACCTGAACCGGACGCAGCTTCTGCCGCTTGCGGCTTGTCTATTCCCGCCAACGGCGCAGTCACTTTAGCTGCATCTCTCTTCTCACGAAGCCCTTTTATCAGCGCCTGTGCCTCGGCAGCCGTGGCGCCATCACTACTATCCCCCAACCATGCTGCTAGCTGTGCTGCCAGCTCGGGGGGCATGTCTTCTTTGGATGTCGGGGTGACGACAACGGGGATTGGATTCCCCTCCATCGGTACTGGGGTCGGCGCCTCGAGCGGGGCAGAGGGAACCGGGACGTCTCCACCGGCTGGAACCCTTCTCGGCCTCTTAGGTCTCCCTCCAGCCGGCGCAGGGCCCGAACCCTCCTCCCCGTCTCGCTCCGCCAACCGTTTCTTTATGTCGGACACCTCTTTGCAAAGGGCCCGCACCATCTGGTCGGTCGTCATTCTCTTTGCGCCTTTCTTGGGCATCTCTCCGACGAAGTATCTAGAAGACAAAGAAAAAGATCAAAACGCTCAAAATTGGCTCTTCGTTCTGTCCCGAGCTCACGTGTAGCGAGGAGGTGCAGCTTCGGAGCACAAGAACAAGAGGACGTCTTCTGGTCTTGCGTCCCTTTTTATCCGTCTTCAGGGCGGGCGTAAACCCGCCCCTGCCTGCCCCGAGGGCGTGGCTGGCTACGTCGGTGTCTAGGCCAGCCCACTCTAGGGCGGGAACAAGCGCGCCCCGGCTACGCCGCTTCGGGCATACCAGCCGAGACGCGCCTCCCGCCCAAAAATGGCTTCCCGGGGGGATCGAGGCACTCCGCCATACGTTCGGGGGGACCGAGTGGTCGCCCCTTTCCAGAAGCTTTACATGCACGATTACTGTCAAATTTATATCCAGAAGAAGACGTTTTACCAGAGGATATTTTTCAGAAAATTACTGAGAAGAAATCTGGAATATGTTTGATGCCAACTCTTGCAGAATGTTCCATCTTCAACAACAAAATGTTGAATTTAGAAAAACAAGAGATTGTGAAACTGGAATCTATTGACAGAATAGAGCATATGGGAGCAACAATTATTTTGTCTGAGAATTTGAAATCTAAATTGGATTCATTAGAGAAGACTATATCTAAAACTGCGGGTTTTGAAAAGACTCTGAATGTGTGCTTAAATTGCCGTATCATTTTGAGAAGGAATTTACATGTTGAAAGAGGTCTGGTAAATGGATCAATGGGTAATGTTGTTGATTTTGAGAAATACAGAAGTAGAGATGGAATTGAATTTTTAAAAATTAAATTTGATGGCATTGAGGAAGTACAGCTAATTGGTCATTGCACAGCTAGGTTTTTGCTTGTAAAAGACCTATATGTTCGCCGTAAGCAGTTTCCTGTTTGCTTGGCATATGCGGTGACAATTCATAAATCGCAAGGTTTAAGTGTAGACACTGCTTTAGTGAATATTGGCAGTTCTGTGTTCAAAGAGGGTATGGCTTATGTAGCATTGTCACGAGTCAGAACTTTATCGGGATTTTACTTGATTGACTGTGATGTCACAAACATTTGTGCGGATCTAGATTGTGTTAAGGAATACAATAGGTTAAGAAGAGAGTATGCGCCACATTTGCCTCAATATCCTTTGTTTGAGAAACGTGTAGTAGGCCGGAAACGAAGAAATATCAGTAATAGTAGGGAGGTTGAAGCAAAAAGACCAAAAGTCGATGAACCAAAAATTGTAAGCAGGAATAAAATGAATTCTGTTGAAAATGTTGTTGGTTTTGAATTTGAAAATAGTTCTGGTGTCAACTGCTATGCTAATGTAGTTGTTAATGTTCTCTTTTCACTAAAGACTTTAAAAGAACAGATTGTGATCAATTCGGAACAAAGTTTATGCTGTTTGTTGAATTCTGTGTTAGAGAAATGTAGCGCTGATAGAACAAGGGTAGAAAGTGTGTCTGAAATTCGTTATCTGTTAGACGAATGTTCAGGTCAAACACAATTCTCTGAAAATATTCAGCAGGATTGTCAGGAGTTTTTAATGTATATGCTTGAAGTATTGCAAGATGAAGGTGTAGATGTAGATTATCTGTTTGGCCTTTCTTATCAATGGCAGCATGATTGCAAGAACTGTAGGCTATCAAGTACTACTAGTGTAGACTCAGAAAGATTTATATATTTAACTTTGCCTGACAGTAAATCAGTATCCTTCAATAAGCTAGTAAAGGCAGCTGATCAAAATATGGAGTGTAGCCAATGTAAGTCTGCAATGCTGTCCACGTTAATTTTACGAAGTTATGGCCAGTATGTCATTTTAATGTTCCAACGATGTAGGCCTGATGGAACTAAATTGACAACTTTAATTAATAATTTAGTGGCTTCGCAGTTGTCAATATCAGGAAGGTCTTTTGTAACTACTGCAATTATATATCATGACGGTCCTTCAACTACTTCAGGACATTACACAGCTTATTTAAAATCTGGAAACGGCTGGTCATTCTGCAATGATTCTGTTTTAACTTTCAAAAAAAGATTGCCTTTCCACCTTCAAAATTCTTACCTGGTGTTCTTACAACCAAAATTTTAGGAAAGGAATCTTGGGATTTGTTCAGAGGAATTTCAAGACGTTCTAATGGCTCCTACTCTATATGGCCTTGTGGATAATTGTAGTACAGAGCGAAAACTGTTTGTGTTTATAAGCTAAGTCAAGCAGCAGATCAAAATAAGGAGTAGAGGAAATGTAAGTCTGCAATGCTGTCCATATTATTTATGGAAACTTATGGGTGAAATGTAATTTTACAATTTCAACTACATAAACTGGATGAAAAAAAGTTGTTAAGTCTAATTAAAAATGTTTTGGCTACACAGTCATCGATTTCAGGAAGAATATTTGCAACTGCAGCTATTATATGTTATGATGTTCCTTTGATAACATCAGGATATTACACAGGTTATTTGAAATATAAAAAAGGCTAGTCTTTCGGCAATGGTTATCATTTTAGTATGAAGCAATGTTGCCTTTTGACTTGTTTTCTGAAGTGAGAATTTAGGGTAGGTAACTGGATTATAATGATTCGAGGTGTGGATGTAATTTAGTATGCTGTTTTAAATTGCTTTGTATGTCTCATTTTTATTAAATCGATGGAGTTTATCTTTCAGAAAGTGGCGGGCAGAAAATAGTAACAGCACAACAGAGTATAAGCTGTTCATAGGACATCCTTTGACGTCATAGAAAGTAAGTTACTTTTGAGGAGTTCTGATTTCTGATTAGTTATATTATTTGGATTTTTTAAACACAATCATTTTGATTGTGTTTTTTTTTCCCCCGCTGTTATATGATGAATACCTTCAACTCACTGTTTTCAGTGAAATTTGATATATTCTGATAACAGCAAAAATAAACTATTAAATATGTATAATTAATTTTGGTACTTTGAATTGTGATTTATAATATGCATTCATCTTGTCTCATGCTCACTCTTTTTTTACTACCTTCTATTAATGTAAAAATTTTTGTTCTTTCTTACACAGATTAAAAGCATAAAAATGACAATTGACTACGTTAATGACAATTATAATGTAAGTGTTTAGTACTCTTTACGTTATATCTCTATCACATTTAACTTTTATTAGTTACACTGCTTCATTTCTTTAACCCTTAGTTTCCTGCCTTTGCTACTTCCTTCATTTCTTTTTCTATTACTTATTTATACTACTCTTTTCACTCCTTTTCTCAGTCCCTCTTTCAACAGTAATTGTGTGTTACTCCCTCTATTTGTCTTTCTTTTCACATTACTCTCTGTTTACTTACTCGTCTTTTTTAAAAAATATATTTTTTTTTTAGTTCGCTTTCGGTTCGCGTACCAGCGCGCGAACCGGGAAGCGAATCAAAAGAAATAGAGGATGCTAGAGTGCTAAACATTCTAGCAATTTTTCTTAAAGGGAAGGTAGTTCTGAAAAGAACTTTTTTTATTATTTTTGTTGTTTTATATTTTTTTTGTGTTTTTTTGGAGGGAGGGGAAACAAAAATGATTCATTACAAAGAGCTCAACAGGAGCAACAAAAAAAAAAGTAAATTTAGTTTCTGGGACGTTTTGAACATTGATGATCTTCATATGCTCTATTAATTAGAGTAACACTCCTCTCTCCACATGAAATTATTTTGCCACAAGTTAAACATGTCATTTTCATTTGTCCAAAGTTCTTCTGAAGATTTGGGACCGTTTCCCTTGCCTCTGATTCTGTCACTGCCACTTCATTGGTGGATGTACTGGCAGGTCGGGGGTAATCCACCAAATCTCGAATTTGGGCAGCACTGTAATTAATCGGGTGCCACCTCTCCATATGATGATGCATGGTATAATTACCATAACTATATTTTTTTTCGGTTCCTCTGGAGAGTACATCGTGGCAGATGATGCCGGTAACGTACCTGGCATTTACTTTTTTTTCATGTGGAGGAAATGAAACAAATTGCCAAATAACATTTTCTTTAATATGGGGCCTCCTTGGCTGTTCTTTTAAAAAAACCCTTGTCCCTTGCTCCTGTTTCTCGTCTTCCTCTTCTTCCTCCTCTTGTTGGAGGATGACCTGTGGAGTTGGTCCTCTCTTCCTTGGAGGTGGTGGTGGTGGTGGGGATCCACCAGCTGCAACTACTACAGATGCCATGACTGAACAAGCAGAAACAGGTCTTTCTCTCATAAAAATGAAAGTCAGAGTGAGGAAAAAAGGTGGGACTTTCATCATTTGGGAAAAAAAAATGTTCTAAACTAATGAAAAGTGTTTATTTTACGTCATATGATCAAGCGTTCCATCATTAGGAAACTAAAAGTAAAATGAACAAATGAAAAGTTTTATGAACTAGTCACATGACCTGTTATGCTTACGTTACGCGCTCCACGCCGCGCCTCGGATCGTTTCCGGGGCTCTGCGTTTCGCGCCTTGGTTCGCGTTCCAGAGTGCTTCCGGGTGCGCTAACGCGGTGCATCATAAGGCGCATTACGCAGTAACGCGATACGTTGCGATTACGCGACGCGTCACGTTGTGGCTTTCTAACGCAGTACTTGCACTAACGGAACGTTTACCGGTTCGCGTACCGGCAGCGAAACAATAAAAAATAATTTATATTATAATATAAATTAAATTAAAAAAATATAATACAAAAGTATATAAAATATATTTTTCATTTAAAAGAAGAATACATTTTACAGCTTTCGATATTTGCTATTAAAAAACCATTGAAATTCACTGAAAAAACCATAGGTTATAGACCATATATAGTTAGGAATTAGCATTTACAAAACCTTGAACATTCACTGAAAAAACCATAGGTTATAGACCATATATAGTTAGGGATTAGCATTTACAAAACCTTATTTTACTCGCACAAAACCATTGAAATTCGCATATATAGTTAGTTGCACTAACTATATATCGCGCACCCGCAATCCACTGCTGATGATGTCACATATTACATCATTCATGACATGCTCAGTGACATCACTGATGACATCACTGATCACAACATCCAGTGACTGTATGTTTCTGTAAAGTTAAAATATGTCTTACATATTGAAGAATGAGTGGATGTATAAGTGTCTGGATGAAGGATTTAGTAGGTGCATGACTGACTGTATGAGTGAGTGATTTAATGTGTCTCACTGAGTGCATGGGTTAGTGACTAACTGTCTTAATTTGTGCATCATTATGTCTGTTCTTCTGTAAACTACTGCATGTGTTGATCAGTAGCTATATGAGTAACTATATGGGTTTTTGATTGGTTGCCCAAGTATTTGTATGGGAGACTGAGTGTGTGTGTGTGGGTGGCTGGGAGGTGTGTGACTCTGTGCATAGATGTGTGAGTAGTTGATTCACAATATGTATGGGTTCAAAAGTGCATGTGGAAACAGCTGTATGGGTGGTTGACTGTCTGCATGAGTGTATTGGTGAGTGAATGGATTTCTCAGTGCTACATGTCAAAGTAAGTACATATGTAAAACACAGTACATGTGAGAGTTGACATATATAAATAACTGTGCATAAGAGCCAGTGAATGTGTGAGTGGCTGTATGGATCATTGTGAACTTGTATCAGGGATTGTATAAGAGAGTAAATATGTGTTAGTATATGTTTGAATGAGTAAGATGTGTATAACTGTATAGTTGAGGACATGGAGGTGTGATTGATTCTTTGCATGACTGACTAGGTGTGTGAGTAACTCCATGGATGAGTGACAGTCTGCGAGTGTCTGTTTACACTGAGTGTATCTAAGCTTTTATTAGAGTCTGAAGAGGTTCATCGTATTATCACATGAATGATGTCATCAGTGATGTGATCAGTAATGTCAAATGAGATGTCTTCAGTGATGTCATCAGTGATGTCATTTGATATGTCATCAGTGATGTCATCAGTGATGTCATTTGAGATGTCATCAGTGATGTCATCAGTGATGTCACTGACCATGTAATGAGTGATGTAATATGTGACATCAGCAGTGCATTGCGGGGTGCGAGTTATAGTTAGCACGACTAACTATAACAGCCAAATTTGTCTTGTTTTGTACGACTGAAATGTCCAACTAACTATGATGTCCATGAAACCTGTGGAATTTTTGAGGTTTTTTAAATGCTAATTTCTAACTATAATGTCCCTGAAACTTGTGTTTTTTTCAGTGAATTTTACAAATATGTATTTAATCTCCTCTAACACTTACAAGGAATGAATGATGTAATATGTGACATCATCAGCAGTGGATTGCGGGTGCGCAATATATAGTTAGTGCAACTAACTATATATGCGAATTTCAATGGTTTTGTGCGAGTAAAATAAGGTTTTGTAAATGCTAATCCCTAACTATATATGGTCTATAACCTACTGTTTTTTCAGTGAATATATATAAATATATATATATTACCTACTGGCGATAGCCAGTAGGTATATATAGTTAGGATTGGCTACCATAGGAAATCCGCAACATTCTATTGGGAATAACTTTAGCGCCGGTTGAGGAATTTGCGTGTAATTTTCCAAAATTTTGGCCAGCTCTGCTGCGCTCCTTCTCTGAAAGTTTCGGGGGGATTCGTGAAGTGGGGGCTGAGAAAAAAGGGTGTTCCAAAATGTGTTTTCCCATTGTTAATTTCCATAGGACGTTCTGACAAGTCTACAGCCCGAACCGCTGAACGGAATTACACCAAACTTGGCAAAATTGTAGGGACTGGTACCCAGAAGTGCCTTTGCTATATTTGGTGAAAATTGCTCCAGTAGTTTTTATGAAAATTAACTTCAAAAACACATATATATCTGGGCGGAGCCTAACCACACATCTCATGGTGAAATCTGATTGGCTGTCAGCACTTCATCCAAGAAGTGTTGGCAGCCATCTTGGGACCAATATACATGATAGCACCTCATTAAAAAACATTGTAGTTAATAGAGGGTTTTAGGACTTTAGTTACATTATAAATCATTTGTTGATGGTGCCATACTCATTTTAGGAATTGTGGTGTGTTCTAAGGCAATTTTACCATGTGAAAAAACCTTCTGCTGGGATATCATTAATCATGTTTGAAAGAAAACTATTATCTCATGCTTTTCCCACAGTGGTTTGGAAGGGGATCTATAAGCTAAACTGAAAGTATATTTTCTGTAAATTCACATTATCTTTCTCAGTCATGTGAGAATGAAGTCTGACATTCTCAGTAAAACATGTACACCCAACAAGGACAGAGACTGCCAGTTGATTCCTTTGTGTTCAACTGCAGCCTCCTACAGTGTTCTAAAGAACAACTAGAGCGCTAACAGTCCTACTTATTACAAAGGTATGGCACACCTGAAGCCATCTTGATTGGAATAAAGTGGTAACACTTAAAACATTTAATTTGCAAAGGAACAAAATGAGGGGGTACTTTTTGCCATATAAATTATGATTAGTGCTGCAGAAAGAAAAATTAGGGCACATTTTCACTACTCAAATCCTCTTCTATTTCATAAAAAACCTCTGACATGCAGACTGAAACATGCACTATGAATACCAGCAGCAGACTTCCATGGTGAGCAGTAGTTTTACTACAGTGATCTAATGAGCAACTAGAGTGCTAACATTCAGAATTTAAGGCAAATAGGTGACACATGTGAATGCCTTCTTGATGGAACCAAAGTAAAAAACTGAAAGTATGGAAAGGGGCGACCACTCGGTCCCCCCGAACGTATGGCTGAGTGCCTCGATCCCCCCGGGAAGCCATTTTTGGGCGGGAGGCGCGTCTCGGCTGGTATGCCCGAAGCGGCGTAGCCGGGGCGCGCTTTTTCCCGCCCTAGAGTGGGCTGGCCTAGACACCGACGCAGCCAGCCACGCCCTCGGGGCGGGCAGGGGCGGGTTTTCGCCCGCCCTGAAGACGGATAAAAGAAGGCGCAAGACCAGAAGACGTCCTCTTGTTCTTGTGCTCCGAAGCTGCACCTCCTCGCTACACGTGAGCTCGGGACGGAACGAAGAGCCAATTTTGAGCGTTTTGATCTTTTTCTTTGTCTTCTAGATACTTCCTCGGAGAGATGCCCAAGAAAGGCGCAAAGAGAATGACGACCGACCAGATGGTGCGGGCCCTTTGCAAAGAAGTGTCCGACATAAAGAAACGGTTGGCGGAGCGAGATGGGGAGGAGGGTTCGGGCCCTGCGCCGGCTGGAGGGAGACCTAAGAGGCCGAGAAAGGTTCCAGCCGGTGGGGCCGTCCCGGTTCCCTCTGCCCCGCTCGAGGCGCCGACCCCAGTACCGATGGAGGGGAATCCAATCCCCGTTGTCGTCACCCCGACATCCAAAGAAGACATGCCCCCCGAGCTGGCAGCACAGCTAGCAGCATGGTTGGGGGATAGTAGTGATGGCGCCACGGCTGCCGAGGCACAGGCGCTGATAAAAGGGCTTCGTGAGAAGAAAGAGGCAGCTAGAGTGGCTACGCCGTTGGCGGGGATAGACAAGCCGCAAGCGGCAGAAGCTGCGTCCGGTGCAGGTAAGCGGCCATTGCCGATTGCAAGGGACGAGTCAGCACCCTCTCGTAGAGAGAGATTAGGACAACATGTGCCTTTAGCTATAAAGGAAAAGATTTGGGCGGGGGAGTACGTGAATATTTTTTCCCTGCTTGTTGATCATTATGATGTGGAGCATGTGAAAAGTCAGAAGGACTTAATGCATCCGAGTGTTTGGCGCGCAAAGATGGCCGCCTTTAAGGTAAATGAGAACATTGGCAACTGGGGCAATGCATGGGGTATTTTCACATCGATTTTGGGGGAACGTAGGCCCGAGTTGCTTCCTGAGTTTCCCGTTTATCAATCACGAATTATGGGTTACTCGACAGCGTATCAAGGTAACCATTGGTTTTGTTATGACAATCTGTTCAGGAAAGAAAAAGAACATAACAAGAGTTTGACTTGGGATTGTTACGATTCTTTAACATGGGATAAAATGAAAGAATCGGGAATGTTAAGAATGCCATTGGTCGGGAGCACTGTTGTTGATTACTCCCGCCAAAATGTGGGGACGCCCTTTCGACCAAGTACGAGCACCGACGACCAGTCGAGGCCCGCAGGCAATACAGGGAGAAAGGGTTTCTGTTTTAATTTCAACAAGGGGAAATGTACCAGGCCTCCGGGATCGTGTAAATTCAAACATGAGTGTAGTACGTGTGGGTCGTCCCATCCTGAGTCATCGTGCAGAGCCGGAACGGGTGAGAATGGGGGTAAGGGAGGCGCCAAACAGGTCTAAGCTAGGCCGAGGGGCGCCTTTACCAACCCCGATTGATACCTTGGCAATGATTCCCTGGCTCAGCGAATACCCGGATCGTACTTCTGCCGGGGTGCTACGGAACGGTTTTACACATGGTTTCCGCATCCCGGTAGGGGACTTTCAGGGTGTAGGGATGTGCAAAAATCAACTCTCCGTTTTACAACATGCATCTGTAGTGCAAGAAAAAATTCTGAAAGAGGTTAGCCGGGGACGGGTCGCCGGCCCGTTTAGTGAACCCCCGGTACCGGATTTCGTTTGTTCCCCGTTAGGGGTGGTCCCCAAGAAGGACCCGGGTGAGTTTCGTTTGATCCATAATCTATCTGCTCCACATGGTCTTTCGGTGAACGACGCAATTGATCCAGAAGTTTGTTCGGTGCGATACGCATCTTTTGATGAGGCGGTAGCCATCTTGAATCGCCTGGGGCACGGGACGTTGATGGCGAAATCTGATATCGAGTCAGCGTTCCGGTTGCTCCCGGTACACCCAGACGATCAGCGTCTTCTGGGATTCGGGTTCCAGGGGTCATTTTACATGGATAGGTGTATGCCAATGGGATGTTCTATATCATGTGCTTACTTCGAGCAATTCAGTACTTTCCTGCAATGGGTGTTCACTAAGAAAACGGGTTTCCGAAATGTAATGCACTACCTTGACGACTTTCTGTTCCTTGGCCCCGCCGGTAATCCCGAATGTGCTCAGGCCTTATCTGAATTCTGTGTGTTAATGGATCATCTTGGCGTGCCATTGGCACCAGGTAAAACTATGGGTCCCACGACTTGCCTCGAGTTTTTGGGGATCGAGTTGGACTCTAGGGAGGGGTGCTTCCGTTTACCAGCTAGCAAAGTGTCGAAATTCAGGGCAGCCCTCCAAGTATGTTTAAATGCATCCAAAGTTACACTGCATCAGTTGCAACAGTTAGTGGGAAAGTTGAACTTTGCCTTGAGGGTGATACCAATGGCTCGCCCCTTTTCCCGCTCAATTGCCCAAGCGATGGTTGGCCTAAAGGAGGGCCATCATCGCACAAGGTTATCGGCTGAGGTCCGCCAGGACATGCGGATATGGTTAGCATTCTTGGCGGACTTCAATGGCCGGGTCGTCTGGAACAAGCCAGCCGTGTCCTCTGAAGAGCTTGGGCTATGGACAGATTCAGCAGGAAGCGTAGGTTTTGGCGCCATCTTCGGCACAAAATGGTCGGCACAAAAGTGGCCCCTATGGTGGCACGAGAAGGGGCTGACAAGTAACATCGCTTTCCTTGAACTATTTCCCATTCTGGTGGCCCTGAGAACCTGGCCAGAAGGGTTCAGAGATCATTCTGTTGTGTTCTGGTCCGACAATATGACCGTGGTAGAATGCATCAATAGTCAGGCAGCCCGTTGTAAATTGATTTTGAGGCTCCTCAAAGAAATTGTCTTACTGTGTATGCAACTGAACGTGGTATTCAGAGCAAAACATGTCCCAGGGGTGATGAATCAGGCTGCTGATGCACTGTCTCGTTTTCACATGCAGGCTTTCTCGGGTTTCCTTCCTTCAGCGGACCCGGAGCCGGCACCCTTCCCCGAAGCTCTCTGGTCTCTCGGTGCCCCGAACTTCGTCACCTCGTGGGAGAGAGTCTAGCACCCAGGACAAGGAAGGCATATGAAGGGGCGTTCCAGGCCTATTTAGCCTTTTTGGGGGCAGAGAGAGGGGGACTTTGGGGTCAGGAAGAGTTGGTGGTACTTTTTCTGATGTCCTTACGTAGGGCTGGGAAATCGGTGGCTACGGCCCAAAGGCATCGTGCCGCCATTTCCTTTGTTGCCAGGGCCCATGGCATCCTGGACCCAACAGCGTCTTTCACGGTACAGAAAGCGCTACGTGGGTGGCAACGTCTAGAGGGTCGCAGAGTAGACGTACGACGACCGATAGGTCTAGACAGGTTGTCCCAGTTACTGGTCACACTCCCGAACACATGCTCGTCCCCGTTCGAGACCTGTTTGTTCCGGACTGCATTTACGCTGGCATTTCACGGGGCTATGAGAGTTAGTGAGCTAGTTGCAAGGAACAAACGGGATGTGGCGGGGGGCTTGTGCAGGGAGCATGTCCAGATCAGGGGTGATGCGATGATTGTCTCCTTTCTCAGGTCCAAGACTGACCAAGATGGGAGAGGGGACTGTACGATCATTCGCAGGAACCCCGAGTCATCCATGTGTCCGGTACAGTGCTTAGAAGATTACCTAGCACGAAGGGTGGCATCATGGGGGGGGACGTTGTTGAGGCATGCAGACGCCACCCCGCTGACGAGGTTTCAGTTTCAACGGGTGCTTGCAATGGCCATTGCCGCAGCGGGCTTGGACCCGGGCGAATTTGGGACCCACTCCTTTCGTATAGGGGCTGCCACTGAAGCTACAGCCAGGGGTCTTAATGTAGAACAAGTGAAACGTGTGGGGCGCTGGTCCTCCAATTGTTATAAGAGGTACGTGCGATTGCACATGTTGTGAAGCTGTAATCATGTACTCACGCCTCTTGTCTTTTGTTTGTTTTCAGTTGCGCAAGCCTACGCGGCAGGGCAGACTGAGCAGTCGACCCAACACCAGGTCAGCGGTCGCACGTCACCGGCTGTGAGGAAGGAGGTTTGGGTCGTGGGCCACTCATACGTGAGACGGGCTGCAGACGTATTCAAAGCAGGTGACATGGTTCACGTACCTGGGGAATACGGGTACAGAGTGTCCTTCTACGGAAGGGGCGGTCTCTGTATTGACCAGTTTCAAGAATTTTTTGAGGGCTTGTTAGAGCGGATGAGGTCACCGCCGTCCATAGTCATAGTGCATTTGGGGGGCAATGATTTGGTCGCCACCGGTAGACGACTTCTCCTGGAGGCTATGCTTTCCACGGTAAGTTGGTTAGCGAGGAGAGTTCCGGGGTGCCTAATTGCATGGTCTCATATGATCCCACGAAAAGTGTGGCGGGGGGCTATCTCGATCCCTGCTTTGAATCATTCTGTTAAAAAATTGAATAACAAAGTGGGTAGGTTGTTCCGTTCCAAGACATTGCATTCAATCTCGCATAATTGTATTAATGATGACAGTATGTATCTGGGGGATGGTGTGCATTTGTCGAGGGCGGGGAATGAGTTACTCATAGGGGACTTCCTAGCCTGGTTAAAATCTTTAAAACATGACCTTTAGGTAGGAGTTTTGTGGGGGGTCCGGATAGCCGGTCAACTATCCGGACCTGTGGCGGTAAGGTCATGATCGGTGAGCACTAATTGGTAGATCCCTATGAGTGGGCGTCACCCAACACGGATGGGAGCGCTCGGGAGAGGTGGCCATTGGCCCCTCAGTGGGGAGGCGGTCCCGTCTAAGGGCGGGTCGCCGGAAGTAAAGGAAAGGCGGTCAAGGCCCCTTCCTTTGTAGGAGGGGTTACAGCCCCCTCCTGGGGAATTTCCCGGGGCCAGGGTCATCTGCGACGGCAGATGCGGTAAGTTGTGTGGGGTGGGGAGAGGTCAACGATACCTTCTAGATACCACACACAAGTGTTCGAACGACCTTAAATGGCGTCGAGTCTTAAGTGCCCCCGTCAAGTCAAGGGAAATTGTTAGTAGTTGCACTTGAGGTAAGCCTCTGTGCTGTCGCCCCTCCCAAGTGGGAGGGGTAAGTCCGGTTAGGGATCTTGACACCGGTTATGACCTTGCCGTTGGCCCTTAAACGTTAGGATGTACAATTTCAGTGTTCTTAGAGAATGTTTTTGTAGGATGCTAGTTCGGCTAGGAGAACCTCTGTATTAGAGATTATGTTAAGGTTAGCCAAGCATCGCAATGTGATAATGAAATTGTACATAACATGAAAACGTTTAATGTTTTAATTTTTTGTTTTAATAAATACGGCCGGGATGGTCACTCCATCCCACATCCAAAAACTTTAAGAACTGTTTCCGGTTTCCCTCCTTTTCGGGATTGTGTTGAGAGGGGGTGGCGGGTATCTCAGCCATATGGAAAGGGGCGACCACTCGGTCCCCCCGAACGTATGGCTGAGTGCCTCGATCCCCCCGGGAAGCCATTTTTGGGCGGGAGGCGCGTCTCGGCTGGTATGCCCGAAGCGGCGTAGCCGGGGCGCGCTTTTTCCCGCCCTAGAGTGGGCTGGCCTAGACACCGACGCAGCCAGCCACGCCCTCGGGGCGGGCAGGGGCGGGTTTTCGCCCGCCCTGAAGACGGATAAAAGAAGGCGCAAGACCAGAAGACGTCCTCTTGTTCTTGTGCTCCGAAGCTGCACCTCCTCGCTACACGTGAGCTCGGGACGGAACGAAGAGCCAATTTTGACCCACCCACCAGCCCCTGAGGACAGCAAGTTGTTGTGCAATAAAGTGAATTTATAAGTTGGTTTTTCCATTTCGTTTACAGGCTGTGATAGTATCATTTTGTGGTTAATCATAATAAAGTATGGTGAATACCGTCTAGGTTGTTACGATTGAAGTGATTTGATGTAGTGTTGCATTTCTAGCATGCTCTTTCGGTCATAGTGACCAATGTTTTCATAGGTTTAAGAATTGTCGTATTTATTTTTTGGTAGGCGGTAAGGTCATGATCGGTGAGCACTAATTGGTAGATCCCTATGAGTGGGCGTCACCCAACACGGATGGGAGCGCTCGGGAGAGGTGGCCATTGGCCCCTCAGTGGGGAGGCGGTCCCGTCTAAGGGCGGGTCGCCGGAAGTAAAGGAAAGGCGGTCAAGGCCCCTTCCTTTGTAGGAGGGGTTACAGCCCCCTCCTGGGGAATTTCCCGGGGCCAGGGTCATCTGCGACGGCAGATGCGGTAAGTTGTGTGGGGTGGGGAGAGGTCAACGATACCTTCTAGATACCACACACAAGTGTTCGAACGACCTTAAATGGCGTCGAGTCTTAAGTGCCCCCGTCAAGTCAAGGGAAATTGTTAGTAGTTGCACTTGAGGTAAGCCTCTGTGCTGTCGCCCCTCCCAAGTGGGAGGGGTAAGTCCGGTTAGGGATCTTGACACCGGTTATGACCTTGCCGTTGGCCCTTAAACGTTAGGATGTACAATTTCAGTGTTCTTAGAGAATGTTTTTGTAGGATGCTAGTTCGGCTAGGAGAACCTCTGTATTAGAGATTATGTTAAGGTTAGCCAAGCATCGCAATGTGATAATGAAATTGTACATAACATGAAAACGTTTAATGTTTTAATTTTTTGTTTTAATAAATACGGCCGGGATGGTCACTCCATCCCACATCCAAAAACTTTAAGAACTGTTTCCGGTTTCCCTCCTTTTCGGGATTGTGTTGAGAGGGGGTGGCGGGTATCTCAGCCATATTTCCTACTGAGGATACTGCAGTAAATGAGGAAATTAGGAAACTTCATAACAAATAAGTCTCCCTAGATGGCCACCAGAGAGAAAAGTGCCCAAATGTAGCACAAATATCAGCCAGATGTAGCCCATGTATAGCTCAATGACATAATGTCCCAGAGTGTTCTTAAGAACAACTAGAGCGCTTACTGTCTTACGTATGCCAAAAGTATGGCACACCTGAAGCCATCTTCATTGGAATAAACTGGTAACACTTAAAACACTTAATTTAAAAAGGAAGACAATGAGGGTGTTCCTTTTGCCATAGAAATTATGATTAGTGCTGAAGTAAGAAAGATTAGGGCACATTTTGAGTGACTTCTCAAATATTCTTCTATTTCATTACAAAATTCTGACATGCAGACTGAAACATGCACTTTTAAAACCAGCAGCACACGTCTGTGGTGAGTAGTAGCTTTACTACAGTGATCTAATGAGCAACTAGAGTGCTAACATTCAGAATTTATGGCAAATGTGTGATATATCTAAATACTTTCTTGATGGAATCAAAGTAAAAAACTGAGAGCATTTCCTACCGAGGAGACTGCAGTAAATGAGGAAATTAGAAACTTCATTACAAATAAATCTCCCAAGATGGCCCCCAGAGACAAAAGAGCCCAAATATAGCACACATATCGCCCAGATGTAGCCCACATCTGGCCTAATGACAGAAGTGTGCAAAGCACTTGCAGATTTGTCAGGTATTGGAGTGCTTTACATGAGCATTGGTTACTTCACACAAGAACAAATTCATTTTAGTTTTAGATATGGGGAGACTAAGTAATTTGACCAGAATCACAGAATGCTGAGCTGAAGCAGAAACTCCAACCTGGTTCCCCAGTTGCAAAGCCTGCAGCTCTGTAAATAACATCACAACCTCTCCCATAAGTGCAACATTAACCGCATCGCTGCTGCGGTGATTTTTGCGCTGTGCGGCTGTTTTCCATTTACCGCGATACATGACAAGCTCAGCTCGTCATCCGCACACGTCACCCGTGGCTGATGACGAGCTGAGCTCGTCATCAGCATTGAAGGGGTTAAATCAAGTGGTCAACTGGATAAAAAAACATAATGATAACAATTTAAAAGTGCTTTGTCGCTATTTAAAAACTCAGAAAATATGTCCTCATTTTAGTTTTTTAGAGCACTAACCATAATTTTGATGCAAATAAGACCCTCTCATATATGTAATTTCTAAATGAAATGCTCTAGGTATTACAGTTTTGATAACTTCGTTCCACACTTTTGTAATAAATATAGAATGTTAGCAATCTAGTTGTTCATTAGGCTACTGTTGAGAGGCAGAGGCCAATGGGCACGGAGTCTGAAAATTGAAGGCAGGTAGGAGGGTGCAGAGGCAACAATTTGACCACACGGGGCGGGCAGGAAGGGCAGTGGCAAAACAACAGACTATGGAGGGCAGTGGAAAGGGGGGCAGGGGCAGCAAACCAACAATACAGGACTGGCAAGATAGGCTGTGGCAATATATTAGACCATTGTTGCAGTGGTAGTACCATGCATGCCAACAGACCCGATTCAGCCAGGAAACGGACAATGTTTTTAAGCCCTAATGGGCTTTATTTGATCTGTCTCCTGTCTACAATCTCCTCTTTTTCAATGTAAGTCAAGGGCGGAAATCAATTCCCCAGTTCAAGTTCAAAATGTTAGCCAGTATATTACATTGGATCATGGAAGGCAGGAGGAATTGGGGTAAGGACATGGACTCGGAAAACAGACCTGGAGGGACATTGAGAGGTGTACCAAACTAATATATGATGTTACTCCGCATGAAATCACTCAGCATACCATCACAACGCAACTTTATGTTCACAGAAACCAAGTCTCTGCATGTTTTTATATAGATGTAAAGATAACGAACAATGCAGTTAAACATGCAGAAAGTAAATTTACAACACATTTTTTTCCGTTTGCTTTTTCCACGAAAATAAATGTCAAAAACATGCTTTTATTTCAATGTATTCACGTATATTCTTGCACAGGATGATGGGAAAAATGGGGGTATTGGGTGGTTAATTATTTTTTAAAATACTCGCGTACTTGTACTTGATTTTAAATACAGGGGTTTTGGCTTGGTAACTAATATTGTGATTGTGCGCCTCCCTTTGTTAGGAGGGACGCGGTGTGCAGCGTGGATAAGTGGTTTTCTGTGCCCTGTTGACTTGGTGGGGGGGTGGCATCCCACCCAGGGATGTAGGAGAGCGGGAACACGTTGCTGGAGAGACTTCAGTGCTGTTCTTTTCCATTCTGATATTTTTAGCCCCTAAGTGAGTGGAGTCAGCCTGTGTGTCATATGCGTGCCCTTCTACTTCTCAGCCTACAAGTGCTCGATGCTCAGTGTGCTCTGAGCCGCAGGTCGGGTTGCAGTGACATAAGCCTGCTACTGTTTCTTGATTGGTACCAGATGGCAGTTTTATGGCCCTCTGCCTTCGGCCTCCTTCCTGTTTCTATTGATTGTTCTCTGACAGAGCTGGGAGCGGCGTGTGACATTTGTGGATTGAAGTATAAGTATGCTGAGTGAAAGTATTTGCCTGATTAAATTATACGGACTGAAAGTATTTGCGAGATGAAAGAATGTGGAGTGAAAGTATTTGCGGAGTGAAAGTATGCGTGGTTAAATTATTCCACACAGGGCATGAGGGACAAAAGTGCAGCACAACAATCCATAGAAAGCAATAGGGAGGGCACATGACCATGCACATGAACAACAGAGAACAGAGGGGAAAGATGCAATGGTAGCTAGCTGACCATAATGGACAGACAGGAGAGAAAGCTGTAGCATAACGGACCATACAGGGCAGGAAGGATGGATCAGGGGGATTACAATGGAACAGACAAGCCAGGAGAGAGGGAATAGGGGTCTGCACATGGGAAAAGAGGGCTGGGGCAAGGGGGTAGGGCAGGAGCAGCAAGATGACCATGGAGGTCATGCAGGATGGGCACTAGAAGCATAAAACACCATGGAGAGCAACAGTGAGACTATAATGGCATACACACAGACAATGGAGGGAAGGTGGGAAAGGGTCAGGGACAGCTAGCTGACCACACAGTGAAGGTGGGAGGGGGTGTGGCAGCACAGAAGACCATGCAGGGCAAGCGGGAGGGTTAGTGGCAGCACAATGGCTATGATGGACAAGAAGGAGGGTGGAGGGGCATGCACAAAGGACCATGGAGGATAGAAGGGAGGGTCAGGACCTGGGCACAGACAATAGAGATCAGGGGAAGGGGCCTCACAACAAACCACGCGAGGCAGGTAGGAGGAGCAGTTGCAGTACAACCGACCAGGGAGGGTAGAAGGGTATGGCAGTAAAATGGACCACGGAGGACAAGAGGAAGGGGATAGGGGCATGGAATGTGGAAAGGCAGGGTGGAGGTGGGAGGAACAGGTTACAGTCATCTGAAAATACTAGGCAGGTGGGAGCGGACTGGCAGCTCAACAGAACACTCAGAGTAGATAGGAGTGCAGGTTCATGGATCATGGTGGGCAAAAAGGATGGGGCAGAGGCATGCACACAGACATCGGAGGGCAGGGGGAATGAGAATAAGGGCAGCAAACTAAGCACAGAGGCTAAGCAGGAGGTCAAAGATGGGGCATAGAATTGGGCAATGGAGGGCATGAGGAGTGGTACATCATGCTAAATGGAGGGCAGTGGCAGCACATCAGACCATCATGGCAGGAGGGAGGAGGCTAGTCGATGGATTCAGACAACAGAGGATAGGAAGGAGGTGGATGGGGCAGTAAGCTAACTGTTCAGAGAAGGCTGGAAGGCCATTGGCAGAACAACAGCCACACAGGGCTGTAATTAGGGAGTAGGGACATGGACTTGGCAATGGATGGCTAGGAGGAGGAAAGGCAGGAGCAGCAAGCTTGGGTCGGGGCAGCACAATGCCAAGCCCTGCTTCCAACCCCCCACTATCCATAGTGATATACGTCTTTCTTAACGTTAAAATAAAACAAGAAATTTGCTGAAAAAAACAAAGATTACAGGGACGGTATAGTTAGACTCAGATTTCACTCATACACAACCAGTGAACATCAACAGTTATAGTTACCTGAGATAACTATAACTTACGCCCCCGCAATGTACTGCTAATGACCTCAGACATTACATCATTCATGACATGGTCAGTTACATCACTCATGACATCTCAAATGAGCTGTGAATAGAATGGAACTATAATCGCTGGAACTTTATTTCTGGATAGTGTGTGTATATTAACACACCTTTTTTTTCTTTTCTTTCGTGTAAGAACTATTATAATATGCAACATGCCCAGATTAATATGGCCGATAACCTTTAACTTTAAAGTAATGTGTAGTCCATTGTTTATGTTGATGTTTGCAATCCTAAGTATGTTTATTATGAACTTAAAAAATGGCCTAGCTACTAACACAAGTACAGCTATAATATTTTGTGTACTATCCAAGCAGAACTCTAACTAGCTACATACTATTGATACACTCTTCTAAATACCCAGTTAGTACTCATGTAGTGTCAAAATCGTCCAGTCTGTCCCATGCACTTCTTTAATCACTTATCTACCACTATCTACTTATCCTATCACACCACCAATACGTAAGCACTTATAAATTAAGTGTTCACTCTGTTTGCAACACTGTCATCATTCCAGTTAGTAGTGGTATTCTTATAAAATGACCTAGGCACCAACACAAGTACACATAAAATATTCCATGCATAACCCCTACAAATCTCTAAGCATATACATACTATTGGTCCACTCCATTAAACTGAAGTAGTCCCCATGCAGCGTAGGATACCTCCTGTCAGTCTCACGCAATTCTTCAATCAACCATCCAGCACAATGTTCTTATTGTATCAGTCTGCCAATACCTATGCACTTATGGGGCAGCTTTACAAGCACCCTGCGCCACTAATACGTCACTTTATGTAACGTAGTAATGGTGCCAGGGACTCTTTCAAATTTACATGGAGAAGAAAAGCCACCCTGCATGGTTTTTCCTCTCCTTGTAAATATGGCCCCTTCATACACATAACTTTGCGTTGAAGGGGCGTTCCATAGATGTTGCTGTGGATGTTCCCACATCCGCGCACCCACTGTTATGTGTACGCTTTGGGTGCGCGACTCTGAAAAAAATTGGAAAATAATATAAATATATTAAAATAAAACAAAAAAATAAACAATATTTCAGTTTGATTTGAAAAAAAAATTAATTTTCTGAAAAGTATATAATATATAATGCTATTTAATGAATACAATATTTATAAATAAACAGCTAAAAAACTGTAGAAAATCAGTACAAAAATATAGGTAGAACTACTAATACATTTCAAAATTAACATTTAAAAAACCTTTGAAATTCACTGAAAAAACCATAGGTTTCAGAGACGTTATAGTTAGAAATTAGCATTTAAAAAAACCTTAGCAATTCACAGAAAAAAACATAGGCTTCAGGGGTGTTATAGTTAGCTGGACATTTCACTCGTACAAAACCATAGAACTATAACTCGCGCACTCGCAATGCACTGCTGATAATGTCACATATTACATCATTCATGACGTGGTCAGTGACATCACTGCTGACATCACTGATGACCTCACAAATGACATCACTGATGACATCACTGATGACATTATTCACCTGACAATCAAAAGTAGTGTGGCTCACTGGTTAGAGGCGGCAGACCCGAAAGCAGAGGACGGCCCGGGACCAGGGTTCGATTCCCGGCGCGGCAGGTTTCTGGACCAGGGTCAGCGGACTCGATAATTCTCTCGCCTCGGTGCCCACTCTGATCAGCGATCACACTCGGCAACTCTGGGCATTAGCTTGCCTCATCTTCACTAACGGCCCCACCAGACCGCCGGGGATGCCTGGTCTCACCCTGGAGATACCCATTAAGGGACCATCTCTCAGGGAAGCCAGGAAGGGTTTCGCAGCGGTCTAAGCGCCTTGGGACCCTACGGGTAAGTAGTGCGCTATATAAATGCCTATACATTTACATTTACATACATACATATACCTCATCATACACTAGTAACACCTTTCATCACTCACTGTAAAATACAGACTTCAATATTTGAAACCATTGACACACCAATACCAGTAACTACATGCCCACTCACTGATTCCTAGGTCAACACACACAATTACCCATTCAACAACAGAATCATTTATACATGCAGTCACTAATTAATAGAACACTATCAAAAGCACTTAAATAGACATTGACACATCAGCAGTCATATTAGTCGCTTATACAGTCATCCTACTCCCTCATGAAAAAAATGAATCACACTTACATTTACTCACTTACACAATTATACACACAACACCTCATTTATTCAAACTCATAGTAACTCATGGTTAATATGTTAAAACATCACCATTACAATTATACACTCATTCATATAGTTAAACTCACAATCACTTACTCTTACATATACTTATTTATATACACCAACTCTCACATACAATGCCTTTTATTTTTTTACACATCTATGCATTGAGTTACAGACCCCATCCAACTACACACAAACTCAGTGTCCCATACAAATACTCACCAAACTAATCAATAACTAATATACACACTCATGTAGTTAGTGACCAACTGATGCAACATGTTATACAACAACAGAGACAGTGATGCACACATTCACATAGTTTAGTTGCTAATCCATGTATTAAGTGAGACACTTTTAAGTACTCATTTAAACAGACAGTCAGACAGCTACTAAATCCTTCATCCAGACAGCCATATATACACTCAATCTTCAATACAGATTGGTATATATACATATATATATCCCAAAACTTGTGGTTGGCAAAGTCACGGTGCATTGTTATTCCTAACATTATGTTAATACGTAGTATGTTTGCTATGTTTATTGCACCATTATACAACCCTCTACGTTGATTGGCTAACGCCTTATGCATGTGCACGGTAAATTTCTGCTATTCCCCTCTGGAATGCCATGTGACCAAGGCCTCTGGGAGGCCGAAACGTTATGCTGTCCGTGTGTTGCAGAATAAACTAATTTACTCACGGAAACTTCTGGGTCTGCTGTTTTCTGATGGCGCTGCTGTGATATTGATACTTCGGCGCTGTTTGCTGAGAACCTGTGTGGATTTTACAGCTGGTTGAGTGCTTCTCCGGTGTAGCAAGACCCCTCCTTCAATCAGTGGCTTAGCGGCAGGAAGCCGCAACCTCCGGTGACCCGGAGCTACTTGTTTCTCCTGTTGGGGAGTGACTGCGAAGCCCCGGAATACCCGTTTACATTGCCGGTTTGAAAAAAGGATCCAACTCAGCGCGGTGACGGCGGTCGCACGCTTGGGCTGTTGAGCTTTCTGGAGAACTTGGCGATATTTCTGGACACGTTCCGTGAAGGAGTATTTTCTAGTCTCGTCGGTGAGCGGTATTCACCTATTAGCCGATGAACTGTGAGTAACGCACGACAGTGCGTAACAAACACTATATTATTAAGCAACATGGCAGCTGGCGCAAGAAGAGGGAGGGAGGTGGTAGCCCTCGACGTATTTGACGATTCCCCGGCAGGGGGGTCGCGTGTGGCAGGTCCCACTGAACAGACTAATGATGGTGCTTTGAATCTGCGCAATATGTTTAAAAAGCTGGAGAAATTGATTAAACAGGAACAGGCAAAGTAGTGGGAGCACCGCTCTCTGAGTAGATATCTCGAGGTCGACCGTATACCAAGAGGGCTACGAGTGATGTTGGCCCCAAGTTACGACCAACCGGACCCTGAAATGCTCAGAGAATGGGCGGAATGCAATTTGGAATCTTCGAAAAGACTAGTTCAAATTTTAGTACGCTATGCTGAATCAGACCGGATTAAAATTCAGAAACAAATAGATGAACTGAATTTGGAAATTGATAGTCTGGGAACTGATAAAGCGGCGGAATGTCAAAAGCTAAGAGAAGAGATGATGGCCCGAGTTCAAAAGGAGGAGGACATTATTATCAAAAGGAAACAATATAAGTTCCAGCGTGACAAAACGGACTACCTGGAAGGGCGCATTTTTACGTTTGCGCGTAAATATGATGCCAGAAAACTGTTTCAACCTCCTAAAACTCGGAGGGCTTCCACAAATGAGGGGGCCCAACGTGCAGTCTCACCAGCGAGTTCCTCGAATGCAGATCTGAGCTCGAATATCGACAGTGGTTCAGAATATGAAACAGGCAGAACCCGTTCGGGATTGGGGTTTACCCGGTTCACTATGGCTCAGGAATTGGAAATTGTGAGCCAGGACAGGCGGGATACACTACGCCCCAGGGTGGATCCTCAACAAGTAAAAAAAAAACCAACGTCAAACGAAGAGAGCGCCGCAAAGCAAACGCAAAGCGACGCTCCAAAACGCAAACCGTACAAGAAGCAGTGGAGCAATAAGAAGAAACAGCAGTAGAGGTATCAGGTGCGTCAAACTTTTCCATTATTAATCTCACCCCTATGCAACTTTCACCTTCCGAATTAAAGACTTTATCTATGGGACTATCTTTTTGCCCGCCTAGAAACTTTAATTATGCGGACACACGCATTGACTTGTTTAAATTCACACGCAAACTGAAATTAAACAAACACTTTGTGAATAACAAGTTGCGGAAAGCTGAGGTGAGAACAGACGCAGACAATCTAAATAGCCCAGCCCTCATTTGCCATGATTTACCACTTTTGCAGGATTTAGAGGGCTTACGCTATGAACAATCTTTGTCACAGAATGCCGATACCTCTCCCACTGCAGCGTTGCGTGGCCTTACTAGTTTCAAACCTAAGTCGACATATACACCTCAGATGGTGCACGACAAAATCGATATTTTTCAAGAAGCTGCAGTTAAAGACATTAAGGCACTGTACTCACAAACACTGAAGAACAACAAATACAAGAACATTTGCAACAAAAAGTATACAGACTTGGTGGCTAAGATCCAGAATAATGGTAATGTTATTGTTCGCCAATCGGACAAGGAAGGCAATATTGTTTTATGGGTGAGAGAGCTGTATCTGGAGGAGGCGGCAACACAGTTGAATGATGTCTCCTGTTACAGACATTGTGATTTGGCGGTTATCAAGAAATCACACAGTACATTTTATTCTATGTTGATGGGTTGGAGATCATCGGGCTTCATCGGCATGGACGAGTTAAAATATCTTAAAAATGATTTCCCCATAATGCCGGTCCTCTACTTGATCCCCAAGGTCCACAAGAATCCCAACAGGCCCCCAGGCAGGCCTATTATCTCTGCATGGGGGGTCTACTTGAAAAAACTACTATATATGTGGATTCATTTTTACAGGACTTTGTTTGTGGGCTACCCTCTTACATCCAAGATTCCAGTGACTTTCTGAGGAAACTCAGAATTGCACAATGGGATCCAGGTTGCTTGTTAATTACACTCGATGTAACTGCATTATATACGAGCATTATCCATGCGGATGGGTTGAGGGCTGTAGCTCATTATTTGGGTCAACGTCCAATTGAATTGGTTGAACACAACAAAATGCTTTTGTCCATGATAAATGTCTGCCTGAATAACAACTATTTTATGTTCAACAAACAACATTTCCAGCAAGTCAGGGGAGTAGCCATGGGGGCCTGTTTCTCTCCCAGTTACGCCTGTCTCCACATGGGGTACTGGGAGAGACAGGTCCTCAGTGGTGAACACTCTGCTATCTGCAGGGATCACATTGTTCGGTGGTACAGATACATCGACGATGTTTTTATGATCTGGAAAGGAACAAAAGAGCAGGCAGAACATTTCATTGCTGAGTTGAATGTCAATAATTACAACTTGTCTTTTACCTCTGACATTAGCGAAACGCATGCCACTTTTCTTGATGTTGCAATTGATGTTAACAATGGGCAATTGGAAACATCCTTGTTTAGGAAGCCCACAGCGGGCAATACAGTACTGCATGCTCACAGTCACCATCCACCACATTTAATCTGAAGCATCCCATACGGGGAGATGCTGAGGATTAGAAGAGCATGCAGCACGGATGCCCAAAACAAAATAGCACAAGAAGCGTGCAGGTTGAGGTTTTGGCTCGTGGCTACAATGAAAATATAGTTGCAGCAGCGATACGTAAAGCCAACGCAATACCTCGTTCTGAAGCCTTACTACACAAGAGATCACGTAATCCCACGGTAACACCTGTGCAACAACCAGTCAGGCTAATATGGTCCTTCAATAGCCAACATGGGGCTTTGAGGAAGATCATTAACAAACACTGGGATTTGGTGAAATGCGATCCTGTCATCGGTAACATCATGCCCAAGAAACCGGCAATTACTTGCCAGAAAGCTTATTCATTACAGGACGCACTGGTAAAATCTAGCCCTGAATTAGAAATAAGAAAATATTGGCTGGCAGGCAGTAAAGGCTTCAGGAAGTGTGCTTCTTGTAAAGCCTGCATACAGGGGGTTAACAAGACAGAATACTGTACCCCTTTTTCCGATGTTCCATGTAAAATCAGTCAAAAGCTCACATGTAAGAGTGATTTCTCAGTATATGTGCTGGAATGCCCATGTGGGTTAAGATACGTGGGCAGTTCCAAATTACAGGTACACAAAAGAGTCTTACAACATCTCAGGGCCATCAACACCAATGACCCAGTGTATCCTGTGGCTAGGCACTTCAGGGAAAAACACAACAGCAACAGTGCATTACTGAAGTACTATGCCATTGATTCCATCGCACCCATGAGAAGGGGCGGCAACAGGGAAGCCGCACTACGAAGATTGGAAACTAGGTACATCCTCATATTAGATAGCAAGGCACCCAATGGGCTTAATGCATCGGAAGACTTTTACACCTGTCTTTAGATCATTTCAATACACAGCATTTGCCGCGTTGTTGCCCAATGACACCATACAAGAGTCAACTCAATGAACGTACTATATGGCTTTTTTTATGTAATTCCAGCTCGCCATGTGCTTTTGACTTTTTTGATCGGTGTTACAGTGTTTAATAAAATGTTCAGTCATCCTGCCACCGCGATAGATAGACTTGGTTACAGTCAGTTCAACATCTGTGACTTATTTATTCACTACATTAGGTTTTTGTCTTTTTAAGTTACACATCACCCAGCACTTTATTTCACATTTATTCATCATGCAACGTAGAGATATGACTTTTTAAACATTAGCCAGGAAAACCATAATTGTACATATCATACCGACGAGTTTACTTGTTGTGCATTAATGGTTATCCATTCTGTTACAATAATTCTCACATTGTGAACTATTTCGGTAGATACAGGGTTTTCGATAGTAAATAGCATGTTGGTTACAAGCATGTACATGTTTCCAATGTATAATAACAATCATGGATTTAATATTTTATGGTTTTACAAGCCATTTGTCCAGATCATGTATTCATATGTATATATAGATTAATATTCATATGTGATTAAGCGATCATGAGTAGGGTTGTTTATAAATGGATTTATCCGTCTATTATGCTTTTTACTGCATTTACATCATTACTGTTAAACAGGCCTTATGCCAGCTTACTGTTTTTGTTTAATGTAATCACTGGCTATGTGTGACGTTCAGGGATTTATCCCAAATCTTGTGGTTGGCAAAGTCACGGTGCATTGTTATTCTTAACATTATGTTAATACGTAGTATGTTTACTATGTTTATTGCACCGTTATACAACCCTCTACGTTGATTGGCTAACGCCTTATGCATGTGCACTTTAAATTTCTGCTATTCCCCTCTGGAATGCCATGTGACCAAGGCCTCAGGGAGGCCGAAACGTTATGCTGTCCGTGTGTTGCAGAATAAACTAATTTACTCACGGAAACTTCTGGGTCTGCTGTTTTCTGATGGCACTGCTGTGATATTGATACTTCGGCGCTGTTTGGTGAGAACCCGTGTGGATATATATATATATATATATATATATATATATATATATATATATATATATATATATATATATATATATATATATATATATATATATATATATATATATATTACCTACTGGCGGTCGCCAGTAGGTATATATAGTTAGGATTTTTTCTCTATGGAACTTTTGAAAATTCTATGTCTAATAACTTTGGCGTTTGTGGACGGAATCGGCTGTAATCTTCAGGAAAATGGCACATTTTGTTTCTGATCAGCCCCTGAAAATTTGGGGGGGTTTCAACAAGGGGGGGCCGAGAAAAAAGGGGGGTCCCAAAACGCGTTTTTCCCATGTTAATTCCCATAGGACGTTTGGCCTCACATTTAGCTCGAACGGCTGAATGGATTTACACGAAACTTGGCAAAATTGTAGGGACTGTTAGCCCGATGTGCCTTTGCTGGGTCTCAATATATGTGCTCCAGTGGATTTTGTTATGTTATGTTATTTTATTTTGTATAGCGCACAGATGCCGCAGCCAAGAGGCGTCCCGGCGCTTTGGAGATGAAACACACAACACAACAGAGAGGACCAGGTAACACTGAGGCTAAGCAGAGGAGAATAAATGAGTTTTTAGTAGTTTCCTGAACTGAAACAAATCAGGGATGGAACGAAGTGATGCAGGCAAAGAGTTCCATAGTGTAGCCGCCATCACCGAAAAGGAACGTCCACCCATTCTGGACTTTTTAAAGTGAGGAATAATGGCTAAATTAGACCCTGCAGACCGAAGGGCTCTAGAGGGGACATAGTGGAGAATAGTCTGGGTGAGAATAGGAGGGGCTTAAAGGTGGGGGCGTTCATATTGGAGTCGCCATTAAGTGACACAGCCAACTGTGTGTCATCGGCGTATGACACCATTGTAAGACCAAAACTGGCAGCTACCTGCGCCAGCGGTGCAACATACAAATTAAAAAGGGTGGGGATAAGAGCCGAACCCTGTGGGACTCCCTGCAGAATGGGGCGTGGGGCAGAAATATAGGGAGGTGTAGAAACTTTAAAGGTTCGATCCGTAAGAAATGATCGAAACCATTCAAGTGCTTGTTCTCCAACTCCTGCCTCCACGAGGCGGTGTAAAAGGATCTGGTGAGAGACCGTGTCGAAGGGGGCACTTAGATCCAATAGGATCAGTGCCGCCGTTTGACCTTGGTCTAATATTTTCCTGATGTGTTCCACCACCGCCAAGAGGGCGGTCTCGGTACTATGGCCGGCTCGAAACCCATTCTGGGAGTTGTCAAGTATGTTTGCTTCTTGCATGTGGGAGGATAAAATCCTATTGGCGTGAGCTTCGGCTATTTTAGCCATCCAAGGAAGGAGGGAAATAGGTCGGTAATGCTCTGATTTGGAAGGGTCAAGAGAAGGTTTTTTAAGGATTGGTATAATAGTAGCCTGCTTCCAAGCAGTAGGAACACTACCGGTTCTGAAAAATTAACGTTTAAAAAAACAGATATATCTGTGACAGCGTCCTGTATAGCGCACCAGTTCGCGTACTTTTCGCGTAATGGAGCTTTGCGAAGCGAAGCTGATTGGCTCTCCGGTGTCTGTCAACATTCTAAACAGTCCGTAGCGGCCGCCATCTTGTCTCTCGGTAGGATCGAGAGACAAGAGGAGGCCAAAACGAAGGGGGAAATGAAGGAAAGGGGGCAAGGTAGACCCCTTCTGACCCCCTAGGATTGATGAGGGGGATATTAAAATGCCCCGCGGGCCAAAAAAAAATAAATGTTTTTTTCGTGAGGTGCGCCCGGTTCGCGTACCTGAAAGCGGTCTGGGGAGCGTACTATAAGGAAACAAGAATGATTGACTTTTAACTTATTGTATGTTTATTGATTGTTCGTTTTTTGTTTTTTTTCTTTATTTTTATTTACGTAGCTACATGTAGGTATCAATGTAGAGTCTATAATTTAATAAAAGCCGTCTCCTTTGTAGATATCTTGCTTGTTGTTAAAGAAGTTATTGTGGTATATAAAATTCATACCATAGTCTGTCTGGAAAGCCGAAACAACATGGTGGCAGGAGATTATAAAGAGATGTTAAATACACATTGGGGATTATATAGTGGGAGAAAGTAAGTAACTATGAACAAAGTTAGTATGTAACACAAAAAAGTTGCACAGTATATTTTAAGTCTCACTTTATATTATATCTATTTTGGTACTATTTCATAATTTACATATAAAAAAGAACAATGTCTCAAACTATTTTTAATTTTTAAATAAAAATTTATTGTTGTGATTTTTCAAAATCTAAAAGAATTTCCAACATTATTTAATCAGGTATGTCCTCCTTTTCATTCCATGATTCAATTTCTTCTACACAATTAATTAAGTCTTGGTCCACAATAAGGAGTAGAGGAAATGTAAGTCTGCAATGCTGTCCACATTATTTTTGAAAACTTATGGATGAAATGTCATTTTACAATTTCAACTACATAAACTGGAAGAAAATAAGTTGTCCAGTCTAATTAAAAATGTTTTTGCTACACAGTCATCGATTTCAGGAAGAACATTTGCAACTGCAGTTATTACATGATATGCTGGTCCTTTGACAACATCTGGATATTACACAGCTTATTTAAAATTTAAAAAATGGCTATTCTTTCAGCAAACATTACTAATTGAGAATGAAGCAATGTTGCCTTTTAACTTGATTTTTGAAGTCAGAATTTAGGGTAGGTAATTGGACTGCAATGATTCTAGGTGTTGCTGAAACTTAGTGTGCTGTTTCAAATTGCTTTGTATGTCTCAGTTTTCTTAAAACAATTGAGTTTATCTTTCAGAAAGTGACGGGCAGAAAATAGTAACAGCACAACAGAGTATAAGCTGTTCATAGGATATCCTTTGACGTCATAGAAAGTAAGTTACTTTGGAGAAGTTCTTATTTCTGCTTAGTTATATTATTTGGGTTTTTTAAACACAATCATTTTGATTGTGTTTTTTTTCCCCGCTGTTATATGATGAATATCTTCAACTCACTGTTTTCAGTGAAATTTAATATTTTCTGATAACAGCAAAAATAAACTATTAAATATGTTTAATTAATTTTCTACTTTGAATTGTGATTTATAATATGTATTCATTTTGTCTCATGCTCACTCTTTTTTTACCACCTTGTATTAATTTAATTTTTTTTGTTCTTTCTTACACAGATTAAAAGTATGAAAATGATAATACAGTACGGTAATGACAATTATAAGGTAAGTGTTTAGTACTCTTTACGTTACATGTCCATCAGATTTAACTTTTATTAGTTCCTCTGCTTCTTTTTTTAACCCTTAGTTTCCTGTCTTTGCTACTTCCTTCATTTCTTTTTCTATTACTTATTTATACTACTCTTTTCACTTCTTTTATCAGTCCCTCTTTCAACAGTAACTGTGTGTTACTCCCTCTATTTTTCTTTCTTTTCACATTACTCTCTGTTTATTAACTCGTCTTTTTTTTAAAAATATTTTTTTTACTTCGCTCCCGGTTCGCGTACTCGAACGCTAACCGGGAAGCGTATCAAAAGAAATAGAGGATGCTAGAGTGCTAAACATTCTAGCAATTTTTTTTAAAAGGGAAGTAGTTCTGAAAATAACTTTTTTTTATTATTTTTGATGTTTTATATTTTTTTGTATTTTTTTTGAGGAAGGGAAAACAAAAATGATTTACTTCAAAGGGCTCAACCGGAGCAACAAAAAAAAAATTACTTTCTAGGA
The DNA here is from genome assembly GCF_964263255.1 of Lissotriton vulgaris. Lineage (NCBI taxonomy): Eukaryota > Metazoa > Chordata > Amphibia > Caudata > Salamandridae > Lissotriton > Lissotriton vulgaris. The sequence continues at coordinate 5,561 of NW_028242074.1, read as the reverse complement.
CGTTTTGGACATTGATGATTTTCATATGATCTATTTATTAAAGTAATACTCATTTCTCCGCATGAAATTAATTTTCCACACTCTACACAAGTCAATCTCATCTGCCCAAAGTTCTTTTGCAGATTTGGAACCGTTTCCCTTGCCTCTGACTCACTTATTGCTAAGTCATTGGTGGATGTTTTTGCCGGTCGGGGGTTATCCACCAAATCTCGAAATTGCGCTTTGGAATAATTAAGAGGGTGCCAAGTCTCCATGTGCCGATGCATGGTATGATTACCAAAGCTATATTTTTTTTCGGTCCCTCTCGAGAGTGTTTTTTTGCAGATGAGGCAGGTAACGTACCTGGCATTAACTTTCTTTTCATGAGAAGGAAAAGAAAAAAATTGCCAGATAAAATTCACTTTCACACGGGACGTTCTTGGCATTTCTTTTAGAAAGCCACTTGTCCCTTGCTCCTGTTCCTCATCTTCCTCTTCTTCTTCTTCCTGGTCGAAGATGACCTGGCTAGTCGGTCCTCTCTTCTTTGGTGGTGGTGGTGGAGGTGGTGGAGATCCACCAGCTGCAGCTAATAGAAATGCCATGTCTTAGCAAACAAAAACAGGTCTTTCTCTCATAAAAATGAAAGTCGGAGTGAGGAAAAAAGGTGGGACTTTCATCATTTGAGAAAAGAAAATGTTCTAAACCAATGAAAAGTGTTTGTTTTACGTCATATGATCAAGCGTTCCATCATTAGGAAACTAAAAGTAAAATCAACCAATGAAAAGTTTTATTACTAGTCACATGACCTGTTATGCTTACGTTCCGCGTTCCGCGCCGCGCCTCGGATCGATTCCGGGGCTTTACGTTTCGCGCCTTGGTTCGCGTTCCAGAACGCTTCCGGGTGCGCTAACGCAGCACATCATAAGGGGCATTACGTAGTAACGCAATATGTTGCGTTTACGGGACGCGTCACGATGTGCCTTTCTAACACGGTATTTGCACTAACGGAACGTTTACCTGTTCACGGACCGGCAACGAAACAAGAAAAAATAATTTAAACTATAATATAAATTGAATTAAAAAACATATAATACAAATATATATCAAAAATATTTGTGAATTAGAATAAAAATATATGTTACAGCTATAGATATTAGCTTTTAAAAAACCAATGAAAATTCACTGAAAAAACCATAGGTTATAGACCATATATAGTTAGGGATTAGCATTTACAAAACCAAGAAAATTCACTGAAAAAACCATTGGTTATAGACCATATATAGTTAGGGATTAGCATTTACAAAACCATAATTTACTCGCACAAAACCATAGAAATTCGCATATATAGTTAGTTGCAATAACTATATATCGCGCACCCGCAATCCACTGCTGATGATGTAACATATTACATCATTCATGACATGGTCAGTGACATCACTGATGACATCACTGATGACATCTCAAATGACATCACTGATGACATCACTGATGACAACATCCAGTGACTGTATGTTTCTGTAAAGATAAAATATGTCTTACATATTGAAGAATGAGTGGATGTATAAGTGTCTGGATGAAGGATTTAGTAGGTGCATGACTGACTGTATGAGAGAATGATTAAATGTGTCTCACTGAGTGCATGGGTTAGTGACTAAACTGTCTTAATTTGTGCATCATTATATTTGTTGGTCTGTAAACTGCTACATGTGTTGATTAGTAGCTATATGAGTAACTATATGGGTTATTGATTGGTTGCCCAAGTATTTGTATTGGAGAGTGAGTGTGTGTGTGGGGGTGGCTGGGAGGTGTGTGACTCTGTGCATAGATGTGTGAGCAGTTGATTCACTAGATGTATGGGTTCAAAAGTGCATGTGGAAACAGCTGTATGGGCGGTTGACTGTCTGCATGAGTGTATTGGTGAGTGATTGGATTTCTCAGTGCCACATGTCAAAGTAAGTACATATGTAAAACACAGTACATGTAAGAGTTGACATATATAAATAACTGTGCATAAGAGCCAGTGAATGTGTGAGTGGCTGTATGGATCATTGTGAACTTGTATCAGTGATTGTATAAGAGAGTAAATATGTGTTAGTATATGTTTGATTAAGTAAGGTGTGTATAACTGTATAGTTGAGGAAATGGAGGTGTGATTGATTCTTTGCATGACTGACTAGGTGTGTGAGTAACTCCATGGATGAGTGACAGTCTGTGAGTGTCTGTTTACACTGATTGTATCTAAGGTTATATTAGAGTCTGAAGAGGTTCATCGTATTATCACATGAATGATATCATCAGTGATGTGATCAGTAATGTCAAATGAGATGTTATCAGTGATTTCATCAGTGATGTCATTTGAGATGTCATCAGTGATGTCATCAGTGATGTCATTTGAGATGTCATCAGTGATGTCATTTGAGATGTCAACTAGATGTAGCCCAACTGTAGCCCAATGACAGAATGTACCAGAGTGTTCTAAAGAACAACTAGAGTGCTAACAGTCTTATTTATAAAGTGAAACTTATAGTTAGGAATTAGCATTAAAAAAACCTATGAAATTCACTGAAAAAACCATAGGTTTCACACCAGTTATAGTTAGGAATTAGCATTTAAAAAACCTATGAAATTCACTGAAAAAACCATAGGTTTCACACCAGTTATAGTTAGCTGGAAATTTTACTGACATAAAACCATTGAAATTCCCACGTTATAGTTAGTCGGACTCACTATAACTTGCGCGTGCAATGCACTGCTGATGACATCACATATTACATCACTCATGACATGGTCAGTGACATCACTCATGACATCACTGATGACACCATCCAGTGAATATGTGTCTTTCTGAAAAATAAATATTAGTGAGTTATGTTTAAATATTTAAATATATATATTAGTGTTTCACTTTGTGTATAAGTGGCTACATGTGTTGGTAAGTAGCTACATGCGTATGTATATGGGTTATTAGATATTTTTATTAGTATCAGTATGAGTGTCTATATGGTTTGGTGGGGGTATTACTTAGCACATAGATGCATGAGTGACTGACTCTTTGTTTGTATGTGTTTTGAAGACAGCATATGTACAGGACTGTATGGGTGGATGAGTGTCTATTTGTGTTTGTTAGTGAGTGAATGACTGTCTCACTAGTGTCTTTATCAGTAACTACATATGTTTTAATCTAGTATATATGAATATTGATGTATATAAGTGAGTATATGTGAGAGTAAGAGATTGTAAGAGTTCCTGTTTAAATAAGTATGTGTTTCTATAAGTGATTGTTTAAGAGAATAAATATGTGTAATTTTAAATAGAAGTAAGGTGGAAGTGTGTGTATAACTCTATATTCAAATAAATGGATGTTCAATAGTTTATTTGCACGTGTGAATATGTGTGTGAGTAACTTTTGGATGTCGGTGTGTAACAGGATGTATAGGTGTATCACTTCATATGATGAGTGAGTATATGTATGAGTGACTATATAGAACTGTTGGTGAATGAGTGGATGTGTATATAGATAGTGGAATTACTGAATTGCTTGTTGTAACTGATATAGGTATCTCCATTTTTTTTAAAATTTCAGTTTCTATTTTTGAATATGTGTCTCAAGGGTTACATTATAGTGAAAAGAGGTCTGTCACTATGTCACAAGGATGGTGTTATGAGTGATGTCACTGACCATGTCATGAGTGATGTAATATGTGATGTCATCAGCAGTGCATTGAGTCCGACTAACTATAACGTGGGAATTTCAATGGTTTTATGTCAGTAAAATTTCCAGCTAACTATAACTGGTGTGAAACCTATGGTTTTTTCAGTGAATATAGATATATATATATATATATATATATATATCTATATATATCTATATATATATATATATATATATATATCTATATATATATATATATATATATATATAGATATATATATATATATATATATATATATATATATATATATCTATATTCACTGAAAAAACCATAGGTTATAGACCATATATAGTTAGGAATTAGCATTTACAAAACCTTATTTTACTCACACAAAACCCTTGAAATTCGCATATATAGTTAGTTGCACTAACTATATATCGCGCACCCGCAATCCACTGCTGATCATGTCACATATTACATCATTCATGACATGGTCAGTGACATCACTGATGACATCTCAAATGACATCACTGATGACATCTCAAATGACATCACTGATGACATCACTGATGACATCTCAAATGACATCACTGATGACATCACTGATGACATCTCAAATGACATCACTGATGACATCTCATTTGACATTACTGATCACATCACTGATGACATCATTCATGTGATAATACGATGAACCTCTTCAGACTCTAATATAACCTTAGATACACTCAGTGTAAACAGACACTCACAGACTGTCACTCATCCATGGAGTTACTCACACACCTAGTCAGTCATGCAAAGAATCAATCACACCTCCATTTTCTCAACTATACGGTTATACACACCTTACTTATTCAAACATATACTAACACATATTTACTCTCTTATACAATCCCTGATACAAGTTCACAATGATCCATACAGCCACTCACACATTCACTGGCTCTTATGCACAGTTATTTATATATGTCAACTCTCACATGTACTGTGTTTTACATATGTACTTACTTTGACATGTAGCACTGAGATATCCATTCACTCACCAATACACTCATGCACACAGTCAACCGCCCATACAGCTGTTTCCACATGCACTTTTGAACCCATACATCTAGTGAATCAACTGCTCACACATCTATGCACAGAGTCATACACCTCCCAACAACCCACACACACACTCAGTCTCCCATACAAATACTTGGGCAACCAATCAATAATCCATATAGTTACTCATATAGCTACTGATCAACACATGCAGCAGTTTACAGAACAACAGACATAATGATGCACAAATTAAGACAGTTTAGTCACTAACCCATGCACTCAGTGAGACACATTAAATCACTCACTCATACAGTCAGTCATGCACCTACTAAATCCTTCATCCAGACACTTATACATCCACTCATTCTTCAATATGTAAGACATATTTTAACTTTACAGAAACATACAGTCACTGGATGTTGTCATCAGTGATGTCATCAGTGATGTCACTGACCATGTCATGAATGATGTAATATGTGACATGATCAGCAGTGGATTATAATCCTGCACTACAGGCAGCCACATGGAGCCCGTCCAATAGAAAGCTGTGGAAATCATTAGACGTATCCTCGTTCCACTACGAACCTCCCTGATGTGCTGTATGTGTTCCTGATACATTAGCCTGTGCTATCTGAGAGTACTTTTGTTGTTGCCCGTTGGGACCTACCCTGCTGCCTCCACACACTGAGTGTTGTGTATGTATCTGTATTACAATGATGCAAGCAAGAGTTGATTTACTTTATATTTCATTTCATTTTTTGTAACTGTCTATCAATAACTGAATCAAGTAATCTATGTGATGGAAGAGTTATTGTACTGTTTTTCCTTTTGTTTTCTACTTCAATAAAAACGACTTGAAATAAAAAAAAAATATATATATATATA